>NW_028145579.1:520000-555000 GCF_977016875.1 Pavona decussata
TCGGAAGGTGGCCGTTGTAGAGAGTGTTGCTGTAGTTTTGGCCCCAAGAGCACACGATCTCAAACCTGAAAACATGCTTGAAACTGACTGTACTTTTCTTTTGATACGGAAAACTCAAGCTACGTTGCTGGACAGCACTGCTTGATCGCTTTCGTTTGAATGGTCAACATAAGGATTTCGTCTACAAGCTCAAGAGTTAGAACCACTTTGTCCTCGACAGTTAGAACCGAATTGCATGGTTTCAATCTGGCAGAGAAAGCTTAAAAAGTGCTCAAATGTCGGCAGTCTCGCAATATTATTGGTTTTTAGAGAACTAAACTAATTAACAGTTGCACCGTAAGCTCGATATTTCTATCGGTTGATCCCCGAGCCCACTATCAAACTTTTAAAAAGTCGATGTGAAACTGAGAGGGAGCCGTCTAATAGATTATATTCGCATTCTCGGTATTCAACTGCATCTAGCTTGCAAAGGAGGCCATGGCGGAGGAATGTATTAAACAAAAATATTTGCGTGTGAATATTCCCCCGTTTGAGCCTCGTGTGCAGGCTAGTTCCAGGAGCTAGGAGTCCATAACCATGACCATTGGCTCACGTTCAATATGGAGGATACGAATACGGTCTATTGTTTTACATAACCCTGCGGTCGATCTATTCTAATAAGATTAAATTTAGAAATACAGTTGACCATAAAAATAAGCGAAAAAAACGGAACGACGTTAATAATGATAATGGTGTCAAGATGACACCGAAACGTCGTTCCGTTTTTTCCCTTATTTTTATTGTTGATCTATTCGTCTAAGAAATTAGGTAAAAATAGTTCATTTCTAGGTAGTTGGGTTGTGCCTTCGGCAATGTTGCCTGCACGCGTTCCCAGGGCAGTCTATCAAAAATTAGTCCGCCCTTTTGTAGCCAATCAGATAGTCAGTTTTCCTAATGGTCGATCAGCGGGTTATGTTGAAGTATGTTGGCAAATATACTTTGGAATCTGTGAAGGCGACGAATTCTGATTGCCAACTCATGCAAAGAGAACACACGCGAACTTTTATTCACCAAACTGAGTTCACAAACTTTAGTCGTTAAGTTTGTCGTTTGAAGGCGCCTTTATAGTAATTGGGTGAGCCTAACCACGTGAGGCAAGTCTTGGTCGGGAAAATAGGAGTCTGCACAGTGAAGTAAAAAGTACTGACACCAGAGGGAGCCCAAGCTTGTCTTGAGAGTTTGTATTAAACGGTTGTATTGCCGAGCTTTTATTTGTTGTTAAAAGCGGCCATTGAAACTAAGTTGTTCACACAAATTCTCACAGATTTGGGTTCCCTGTGGCATTTTACGTCGCCCTATTATTTTCATTTAGTATTTATTTTCTATATAGTAAATGAGAACTAAAGTTTTAGGAGATACCGAAAAGATTTTATTATTAAAGTGATAATTAAATGTTTCTTTATCATGCTATTGAAACGTGTAATTATTATTTTGGTCTACAAACGTTGTGTACAGGAAATGTGTCCCTGAGAGAATAAATGTATCTCTGGATTATTATAAATGTGGTTTGACCAAAAAAGGTACTGTTACCTGAGAACATTTTCTCATGCATGAATAGGTGCGATCGCTGTGTGCTACTTTCAGTGTTCGTTTACAGAAGCAAGTTTTTAAAGAAATGTTTGTAAACAATGTCCACTGTGATTCTTTCTCGCCCTTATGCATCCTTTTGCCCTTTTCGATCCGGTGCACGCGTAAACCACAGTTGCAGCTGCGATTTCAAAACGTACAAGGCTATCCGGAAAAACGAGGACAAGTTGCATCAAGTTTCGAGCAGGTTGGAAGTAATCCGGCGATTGTGCTGAAATCGCCCTAAAATCGTATCGATTTGAAGTTGCAGAGCGAAGAGCGAGAAAATCACAGTGAAAACGCGAACTAATTGCACCAAAAATCCTCTATTAAAACGGGCTTTGGGGGGTTAAAGCTAATCAAATGCTCAAAGAAGAAAACCTTTTTTGCCGTCTCAGATCGAGCTAGTCCCATGCAGAAACTAACCCCAAAACCACCAACCCCTGAAAGAAAAGAAAGGGCCCATATAATTTTGAAATAAACGCTAATTGCACACTTAATCTAATTAACCTTCTATTGGTCAGCTCATCTTGAATGAACACATTGTATCTTGTCATCAAAGAGAGCACCAGCTTCACACCTGTTGAACACTTAACCAAAATAAGTTCATTTTGTGGTCGTCTTCTAAGCGATTTTTAGACATACAAGGAGAAATGCTTTATCTGTACGTGTAAAGTACGAGACTGGTCATTTATCTAATTTCCTCTTACTAATGTTATCGCACTGTTGGGGACTCAGGGCAGGTATAATAAAGGTTATCGTCTGTAGCGATGAATAACAACAAGTAGGGGGAATATTGAGGTGTGCTGGTAATCCTGATACAGCTTCCCCATTCACAAGTTATGAAAGTATAATGAGGCGAATTAACTTTTGCCTCTGTTGCGTCTAACTAAATCTGTGACATGTCTGCTGTTCAGGTCAAATACCTTGCCACTTGGTTCTATGTCTTCTATGGATTATCAAACTATATCATTCCCTTTGATTCGCCTTCAAGCGTCTGTAAAAGGTAATGCACGATATTTAACAACTGTTTTTTCAAGGTTGCGCTGTACACCCATTCGCGCGCTTTCGTTGGACAGACTCCTACGCGTCGTACAAACAACGCGTGAACGACGGTTATTTGACAATTATCCGGCGAAAACGCGTGAAATATCGCCTGACACTTAGCCGATTCCATTTCTATCGCATTACACGGGCGCTACGCGGCTCACGCACTTTGTAGTACTGTCGTACTGCTGTCATTCTCTTTCATCAAAAGCCGGTTGCGTACATAATGCAAAAAAGGGCAGTGCGAAAATAATTACAGAAATCTTAAGGAGAAATGGAAAATGGGATAAAATATCAATTATAGACAACTCGAGGATGCCAGGAACTGGGCACATAGAAGTTCAAATGAAAGAATAACCTGACCGCTACTATGGGCAGGAATCATAGCCACCGTTAACTCAGCCTCGTTCCCAAAGTTCCCGGGAACGAGGTTGAAGTTAACCTACGTCCAAAGTTACTCTAATGACGCCTCACTTACCATGATTGTTTGTAAGTTTACGGTTAACGGCGTGTAACCCAGACTAATTATAAAAGTATTTTCAGAAAGTAGGCTATGATAAACGCAGGTTAAGGCCACGAGTTTCTTAACTTCGTTTTAAATTTGTAAAATTTCTATTCACATAGCTATGATAGCTCCCCGTTTATAAGTTTAATAACTTCTCTTGTTTTCGTGAATTTATAACCCACCCATCAATTTTCGCGCGATTTTATTGGCTACTTTACGTCACGTGGTGCAAATTCACAGGACCGTTATCACGCAAAAACCCCCGTCTGCGTCGATATTTGCCCTCCTATTATTTCCATTGAAAAGAAACAAAGCCAGTGAAGAAAAGCCAGCTTCACCTTTTCATCTTTATTATTTTACATGGAAGAAAAACAAACTCGTTTGTAGATGTCCAGTCATGTTTACAATTAAAAGCGGGTCGTAAATGCTGTTCCGGAAGGTACAAAAATGTCAACAAAACATGCTGTAAACGTCTTTGAAAGTGTAGAAAGTTACGGGTAGACTTTCAGATTTAGTCCTACGCAAACTGAGTCAGTTTGTCAAATTTTGGTCCAATCACAGTGAAAAATAAAGTTCCAATAAACCAATCAAATGTACTTGTTTACGTCAATCGCGCGCATCCGCCATCAGATCAGCACCGGCTTTTTTACGAGCGGTTTTCGCCCGATATAAAAATTAATGGGAGGGTTATAAAATAAATAAACCCCTTACTGGCTAGCTGGTATGTCGGCTAATAAAGTCCTTGGCTGAGAAATTGTCCTCAAAATTTCACATTTGCCCTCGAAGCTTCGCTTCTCGGCCAAATATTCATTTTTCGGACAATCTCTCAGCCGCGGACATTATCAGCCGACATACCAGCCGCCTGAAGGGGTTTATTTACTAAATAACCTGCAATTCCGGATTGGAAAACTGGCCATTTGAAATATGAAACAGTAAGCACGGAATATTCATACTAAGTGAATCAGCCATATTTTCACCGATAGGACAACTGCGATGATCTGTCATATAAAGGAAATATTTAGGACGGTGCTTACTAATAAGGAAGTATTTTTGCGCGGTTTATGACTATGCGGGAAAAGCAGATCCTTGTAAGGGCTATTGAAATCCAAAAAGAAAATTGGGGGTAGCCTCGCATTTTTTAGAGATAATGAAGCAACAATTATTCTAAAAAACAGTAAAATACAAAGCAATGTATGGCGTTTTTTTTTTTTTTGTTTTTTTTTTTTAATTGAAAAATACATGGTTACGCCCAACTTTCTTTTTGGATACCAAAAGCACTTGCTAAGTTCTGCTTTCTCCGAATAGTTTTAAACCGCGCAAATCTATCCCTGTATTAGTAGGCACCACCCATAAGAAACCTGAGTTTCTCGATATGTGTAGTGTGTACTTATGCGCAGTAACAAAAGCACGCATAATGTGTAAAAGCGAGATATAACATATTATGTGAAAATACTGTTCGCCGGCGAAATAACCAAAGACATCGCAAAGCTCCCAACGTTGGTTGTTTCATGGATATTCTTCTCCTCATTTGCCATAAAGTGGCTTTCAGTCGTGTTATCTGCACTACCTAATTGCCTCTTTTTACCGAGGTTTGTAGATTGGTCCCCCTTACACTTAGGTTTAAAACCATAATTTCGGGTCTAGCTCCCGGTTGTTCTAAAGATAGAAAGTTAATCAAGATTTTCATCTCGCTCGCTTAAAATGGCTTGAAGGTCTAATTTCAAGGTAAAGGTTAAGAAACGTCTTAGTCAAAACCGCGGGACAAAAATCTTCTGAGAGAATCTTTACTCGAATCAAAGTTCACTTTAATCCAAGATTAACTAAGATGATGCTTACTTTTGTTACTGTACGGACGTTCTGCGCATCTGGAGATACTCGGGTTTCCTATGGCTGGTGCCTACTAATACAGGCTGGGATATTTTTGCGTGGTTAAGAACTATGCGATATCTAAAAAGAAAATTGAGGGTAACCATTCCTTTTTTTAGAGATAATAAAGCTTCAATTTGGAAAAAAACCCATACATTGCTTTGTATTTTACAATTTTTTTTTCATTTTTTCTTTTTCTTTTTTTTTTTTTTTGGATGGGACGGTTTTTTTTTTTTTTTTTGTCAACGTGGCTGAATGCGCGGTAGAAGATACGGCGGGGGAGGGGGAGGGGTCGTCAGTAGTTCTACTTTTGCAATTCTGTAACCTGAATCTTTTGTTTCGTTAAATCAGTTATTTATCAGACAGAAAGTGAAACATGGCCGGGATTAGTTCAAGAACAAGGAACGGTCTGCTCTTGATTGCGGTTTCTGTGGCGGTTGCTATTTCAATACTCCTGGCAATTGCACTGTCCAACCGGTCAACGACCAGAGTCAAGCGTGCTGGTAAGCTTTGCCTCAATTTGATTTGTTACGGGTTTGCGTGAACTCGCGGACACGCAAGCTGCGAGGTGTTACACTGTGTTGATACGCCCCCAAAGCAAAACCGGCACACGCAGTCGGGACTTCAGTTGCCTAAAGTGAAAGTTTGATTTGCAGTAGTCTAGTGGGAAGGTTATAATTAAGTGAGGTGATTGCTGTCGTGTAGAATAATTAACAATTTGAGCAAATTAGCCTAAATTCTATGCACAATGGGTATCACCCGTGTGGGATTGGGGATGGGGTGAGATTATCCTGATACCAGGAGTTCGAGAAGGATCTAGGAGGGACAGCATATAACAACTGATAACAAGAAAACATAAATAAATAAGACAGATCATTTGATGTCACAGAGATCCATAAATTTCCACCAAACCTCATCCCAACAAAACCTACAAGGAGAAACTCGTTTATATTTGCCAAACTGCAGTGCATCAGGAACTTCGCGAAGACGTCGCCCTCGAAACACAAAGGCAATCATTTTTAAAATTATTTTCAAAACATTCGGTTTCCTTTATTAAGAGATTCTGACAGATAAGCCTTTCATTGTTTTAAAACCGCCAGCGTGACGTAACGCGAGATGACCTTTAAGGTCTCCACTCAAGTTTCTTTCGTGACAAGCTGTTAAAAACAAGTCAGCCAAATTTGTAGTCTCCCTCGCAGCCGTTTTTGCTTCTTTGACGACACTAAAAACGGCCGGCTGAGAGGGAGACTAGCAAATATGCCACATGAAAGTCGTCAGCTAGATCCACCGGGGTAAATCAAGCATGTACTCACGATGTATTCCTTCATGTGAAGCCGCGGTTAGAAAAATATGGGGCGCGCGAGACACACCCTCTCGCGCGTCTTCCTCCCTCGCGCTCCTCGCTTGTTTTCTCGCCCTATATATTTTTCACGCACCTGCCACGCAGGCTAGCTAAAGTTGTTCGAGCTTTTTCTCTACCGTGTTCTTGTATCTGAGACAGAAATTTTAATACATGCTATACATATCTAGCCTACAGGGATCGGGATCCGTTCCTTGGGAGTCCATATGATTTTATAAAGGGCGTAAAAGTTAACCGTTATTATCCTCTCTAGAAGGACTTCCCAGCACTTGCACTTGGACTGATCAATAATAATATTATTGAAATAAATGTGATGATATATTTCAAGCCTGGTGAATGAATGAGAATGATGTATTGTTCTAGAAAGTGACACAGGCATACTCGGAAAAACGAAATCCGAGTGCTCCTATCAGGGGTCGAACTTAAGACCTTCCGATTACTAGTTCGGATGCTCTACCACTGAGCTACAGAAGACTCGTGGGAGCTAAGGCCATTAAACTAGGTTCATGAGACAAACATCCTGCATACTGCTAGGATTTAAACTAGTAATCGGAAGGTCTTAAGTTCGACTCCTGATAGGAGCACTCGGATTTCTTTTTTCCGAGTGTGCCTGTGTCACTGACTGAATAATACATCATTCTCAATAATATTATCATTTATCGTCTGATACCACAATAACGGTATCAAACAAATGCTTAATCATTAACGAACAAGTCATGGCCATTAAATGCTCAGATACACCTTTTAGCAAATATAAAAAAAAAAAAAAGGACAAGGGGCTCAGAGTCACCTTGAATTTTCGAAAATTAAAATAGCTTTGAACTATTCACTACACGTTTTTTTTTTTTTTAAACTTTACAAAACGTTTTATCACATTTCCTTAATAAAAAAAGATATGGCGGTCACCGAGCTCGTTTTGTGTCATAACCACTTAAAGCCAAAATTAGCGGTTTTTTAACAGGTCCTACTGTCGCTATGGTAACATATTATGTCAACAAAATGGCCATGACTTATTTACCAATGAAAGGCATTTGTTTCGTAGCATTACTGTTGTATAACTGATAAAGGGTGGTAGCATTAATCCATCAAAGTTTAAGTGATAGAAAATGTTGGAAACCGGTGTCAACCACCTTAGTAGTCACAACAATTTTATATGGCGTTTCTTGTCCACGTGACCTGTGCCACATTTATATGTTTTTGGAAATTTTAATTCTCCACGCGAAGTCTACATGACGAGTTTAATTTGCATTTGTGTCGCGCCACTAGGCAACATCGTGACCCTTCCCGAAAATCAAGAAAACAACAAATGGTTTACAGATGGCGTGAAGCTTATCAAAGACAACCTGAAAAGGAAGCCCATCACTAACACAGCCAAGAATACGATTCTCTTCCTCGGGGATGGCATGAGTGTCACAACAGTAACAGCTTCTCGCATCTTGGAGGGTCAAATGAGGAACCAGTCAGGCGAGGAGAATGTGTTGAGCTGGGAACAGTTTTCGTGGACGGCGCTCTCGAAAACGTATAACGTGGATCAGCAGGTCCCAGACTCCGCAGGAACAGCAACGGCCTATCTTGAAGGAGTGAAGACTGACGCGGGTGAGTGAGTCATGGGTTAAGCGTGCATGAAATGTTTGCAGAATTAAATTAATGTGACTGACGGGACTGTTTTCACAAATTGCATAAAATAGATCCCTTTTGAATTTACTCTACTACCGAATTTCCCAGTAATCCCATTTGAAAGAAAAGGGAGTTTTGTATACAGTCAACTCTCTCATAGTGACCACTTCTCGTAAGCGACCACCTCCCGTAAGCGACCACTTCGTAAACAACCGTTTTGTTTCTCAGTTAAATACTGTTTCAAAAGCTCTCTCGTAAGCGACCACCACTCAAATTTCTTAAGGGACTGCGACCACTTTTGAGGCCAGAAAATTGACATATTCTTTTGTTTTCTGTTTCTGGTAAGCGACCACATAATCACTTATGGCCGTTAGTAAATCATTACCTCAGAAGTAACAAAGTTCAATTTTTAATGACGCTACCCCGGACTGCTGACAGATAATAACAGTTTCTAGATAGGGAAGATGGCTATAATTAGATCTGTAGGTAAACGGGAATTGTTACAGTGATCTGTTCCAAAATGCTATACAAAGTTTCGTCAGAAGAATGAATAGATGTGAAAAAATCAAATAAATTAGTTTCTATTTGCCTAATTTTAGCTGCTAAGGTAATATTTTTATGTAATTAATTAATCAATCCAGTATTAGGCTTATTTTGTTGATCTTTCCCGTAAGCGACCACCTCCCGTAAGCGACCATTTTGTCGTGCTCAAAGGGTGGTCGCTTACGAGAGAGTTGACTTTATTTACATAAACTGGTTCCTTTTAAAACAAGGTTATTGAAATAAACCGGAGAACAAAACAAAACACGAACAATAGTCCAAAGAGGACCTTTTTAAGCTTTTGCGTCGCTTACCAAGAAGTCCCCCTGCATTGGTTAATCAGTTCACATTCTAAAGTCACTTTAATCGCATTGTCTCTCTTTCTGCCCATAACTACTTAATAAAACGTTTGTGGGAAACGTAAGATTAGTTATCGTCTATCCCGTTCAGGGAAAGCTAGGGGATAAAATACCCCTAGTTACTTTATTCTAAGAAACTGGTAATAATCAAGGAGGAGTGCGTTCGATGATCTCGATCCTGACTTTCTCTCCTTTGCCAAGTCGGTGATGATGTCATCCGCTCCTGCAAAATCTGCCAGGGATGCCAGATACGTGTCCCGAGATCCATTTATTCGTTGATTGTCCCATACAATCTTGACTCCAATCTGTATTAGTGCGTTCTTTCTACGTCGAATGCAACAAAGTTGAGCACAGGTTGTGTACGCCTCCTGTGTCCAATTTGTCTAGTCTACTTGCGATTACTGCTCTCGTCCGTGACTGTCTTTCTTAAATAAACTGTTGTTCAATCAACAACGACAAACTTTTCCAGCCGTAGCAATAATAATTGTTTTACAAGTGTTCTACAATAATAACACATAGATAATAACTGTAAAACAATAATTTTCTGTCCCTGGCTACTTTAAATTTCAAAAGTTAACTGTTGGTTATGTTCGCCTCAAGGTGTGGTCGGCGTGGATGAGACAGTGAAACGAGGCTACTGCTCGACTATGAATGAACACAATAAAGTCATTTCAATTCTTACACTGGCGGAGAAGGCAGGGATGTCTACTGGGTTTGTAACTACCGCTCGTGCTATGCATGCCACTCCGTCCGCCTTGTATGCTCACTCGGCTGACAGGACTTGGGAAAGTGACAAAGATTTGAAGAAAGCTAAAGATGACCCTTCGAACTGCACAGACATAGGTAAGGTGTGGTAAGGGTATCGGGGTTAGTTTCTAAAGAAACTGTGGTGATGCGTCAGTGGGGAGTAGAAATGAATGTTGATTTACCTTTAGTTCGTAACTTAAAGTAAATTGGCCACCGTAAAGAGATTCAAATGGCCAATTCACATTTGAAAAAAGATTTCTCCCACAGATTTGAACCATTTTGTGTAGCATATGAATGCTTATAGCACACCGATTAATTTCCGCGCGTTGTCGTTCAATTAATGCCCATCGTCTTGTCAAAATGCTAGGGATGGGCCTTCTTACTTTATACTGTCCTTTCCAAAAGAGTGTGGGCAAGAGTAAATGAGGGTACGGTATGTATACCACTCCACTCCATTAACAATTTTCCTCTTTGTTTTGCAACAGCTTTGCAACTCGTAAACTACCCTTACGGTAATGGAATAGATGTCATCTTCGCGGGCGGCAGAAAAGAATTCATTTCCAACAATGAGACCGACCCCGAGTATCCCGACAAAACGGGGGACAGAGAGGATGGCAGAAATTTGATTAAAGAGTGGGTTGACAAACATCCTAATTCGAAGTATGTTTGGAACAAAGAGCAATTTGACAAGATCGACGTAGAGAAGGTCGATCAAGTGATAGGTTGGTAGTTTCTTTGTAAGTGTACATGTGTTTTGCACGGGCGTTGGCTTATGGTGGTGGTTGGGAGCAGGGGTAGGCACCCTAAAACTACCATGCTAACTGCTTTGATGATCCACCGGCCCTCCCTACCCCCAAGCAAAAAATAAGTTAAACTTGGCAAAAAAAAAAAAAAAAAAATTCGTCGGTAACGACGTCATGACGTTCTCAAAATACGCCATCTTGCTAATCTCCCTCCAAGGTTATTACAAGGATGATGTAATGAATAGAAACGACCTTAAGTACCATAAGGTTACTAAGGAGGCTTATCGGTTTAATACTATCGGTTTAATACTTATAAGTTTAATACTAGGAATTGAAAACGAATTTCGCGGAAATGCAAAACAACATCTGAATGCATTAATTTACTCCATCAGGGTTGTTTGAGAGAAGTCACATGCAGTATGAAGTGGATCGAGCAAAAGATGGCGCCGGAGAACCTTCGATTGCGGAAATGACAGAGAAAGCGATTAAAATTTTAAAGAAAAACCCAAAAGGATATTTTCTTATGGTGGAAGGTAACTTGATAGAAATAGGTAACCTTGTTAGCACGGATCTCCTTATTTTGCATTTCAGATTTAGTTTACGTTACTTTAATTTACTGCTTTTAAAGTGACAATATCTTCAGATTTTTCTTATATGTGCATTAAATCCATCCACGGAGAGCCAGAGGTAGGTTATCGAGACGAGGCGAAGAAAAAAAAGCAAAACCCCCGCCGTGAAAAATCGCAGTCGCTAAAGAACAAGACCTCAGCTCTCATGACTTTTACCTACTTGTTCTTTCAAACCACTACGGAAAGTGGAGGTTGTATAGTGCTCATAACATCAGTTTAAACCTAAATGTCCTTTCCCGATAGATAGCTGCAAATGACTTTCGTACATAGGAATCACATGTTATCATCGGGCTCCATAACGATACCATCTGGTATAAATACAGTGGAATTCACTGTACGGACGCCCTGATAATACGGACCCTTTGGTATGTCCCCTTCGTGTCCGTATTAACCGGCTTCCCCTGCTGGTCCAACCAACTAAAAGTTGGATACAGCACTTCTTTATAAATTTTATAGATATTAATGAAACGTTGATAAAATTGTTGACTTACTGCCTTTGATTTGTTTCAACGTAGCGTTTTTTCCCTCAAAAAACACATAGTGTTGGCTATGAGTTCATCTATGTTGCTTGTTTTGTTCGGTCCCAGGGGGCCGCATTGATCACGGCCATCACAGTGGAAAGGCTGTACGTGCATTGAATGACGCAGTTGCCATGGCAAAGGCTTGTGGTAAGGCCATGGAAATGACAAATCGAGGTATGTTCGCGCATGATCAGGGCATCGGTAATAACCATTAGTCGGAATGATCTGAGCAAGCGAGACACAACAGATTATACATTATTTTCACAGCATTTTCGTTTTCGTTATTTCGGCGTGTGAACTGACTTTTGGAGTTTACTTCTTCTGAACTTTTTACTAAATGAAGAAAAGCAAAACACAGATGACAACAGACACAGATTACATAAATGCTTCCTCTACATAAATTATAAATATTTTGCGATTTCATTTGGCATTTCAGACTATTACTTTTAATCACGCTTCGATGTTTTTAAGCTAGCTAATTTTGATCTTTTGGAAAGTTCTTTCAAAATGATGAATGTTTGTTTCGTTTGTTCGTTCCCTTGTTTGTTTGTTCAACAGCAACAATTACATGGTGACGGGAGCCCATTACTTGGAGAGTTCAACTCCCATACTAAACCTATGTTACAGTGTTTTGACAGTTTGGCCCTATTTTAGATAGTTTTTAGATTTCCCACTTTAGCCTTTAGCAAGGATCCCGTGGGAGCTTCAGATCGTGGGAACTTCATTCTAGAAATAGATAGAGTCTGTGAACACGGCGTGGTGCGAATGTTTAGCCGTTGTATGCTCCAAGTAATTGCTGTCGACAGATACCCGAACCAAACCGATAGATACGTGTGTTTACTAAAAGCAATATGACAAGTGCCTATTGTTAGTGAAGAGTTCCTTTCAATATATCAAAATTCAGACTGATGCCGAGGCCAGCCGAGCAGCCGAGAGGCGGACACAAACAGAAGAAATTAAATAATCATGTTTATTAATTTTTGTTGTTTATGTCTTCTGGACTTCAAAATCAGGTTAAATTTTAATATTTCGAAAGTAGCCCATTGTAAGATAATTTTAAAACATTGATGTTTCCTTTTCATTCCAGAAGAGACACTTTTAATAGTAACCGCTGACCACTCTCACGTGTTCACCATGGCTGGTTACCCAAAGCGTGGGAACCCAATCTTTGGCCTAGCAATTGAACCAGGACAAAGTGAACCCGAAAAAGCGAGAGACGGTTTGCCCTACACAGTCCTAGGATATGCCAACGGGCCTGGCGGAGAGCGGATTAATGGTACTCGGCAAAACCTTACGGGGGTGGACACGGGGGACGAGACCTACTTGCAACAGTCTGCGGTATGGCTGAGCTCTGAAACCCATGGGGGGGAGGATGTAGGTACGTTTGAAAATTTAGAAATATGTACAAATTTATGGACGGTGCCTACTTTTGTTACTGCGCATACGTTCTGGTTTCCTTTGGGTCGTGCCTACTAATACAGAGATATTTTTACGCGGTTTAAAACTATGCGGAGAAAGCAGAA
This sequence comes from Pavona decussata, assembly GCF_977016875.1. Lineage (NCBI taxonomy): Eukaryota > Metazoa > Cnidaria > Anthozoa > Scleractinia > Agariciidae > Pavona > Pavona decussata. The sequence continues at coordinate 533,063 of NW_028145579.1, forward strand.
CTTAGCAAGTGCTTTTGGTATTCAAAAATAAAATTTGGGGTAACCATGCATTTTTCAGAGATATAAAAGATTCAAAGTGAGAAGTGATCATCGCAGTGAATTTTCCAATTTATGCAATTGGAAATTGGAAGCCTGAAAAAAATTCAGGCTTCAACGGGATTTGAACCCGTGACCTCCGCGTTACCGGTGCGATGCTCTACCAACTGAGCTATGAAGCCACACATTGGGAGCAAGGTCAATTGTAGGTTCCCATTTTCCCGTGAGAGGAGTGAAACGATGTAAAGTATATGAAATAATTCATATATGAACTGCGGATATAGATGAAAGTGAGAAGTGATCATCGCAGTGAATTTTCCAATTTATGCAATTGGAAATTGGAAGCCTGAAAAAAATTCAGGCTTCAACGGGATTTGAACCCGTGACCTCCGCGTTACCGGTGCGATGCTCTACCAACTGAGCTATGAAGCCACACATTGGGAGCAAGGTCAATTGTAGGTTCCCATTTTCCCGTGAGAGGAGTGAAACGATGTAAAGTATATGAAATAATTCATATATGAACTGCGGATATAGATGAAAGTGAGAAGTGATCATCGCAGTGAATTTTCCAATTTATGCAATTGGAAATTGGAAGCCTGAAAAAAATTCAGGCTTCAACGGGATTTGAACCCGTGACCTCCGCGTTACCGGTGCGATGCTCTACCAACTGAGCTATGAAGCCACACATTGGGAGCAAGGTCAATTGTAGGTTCCCATTTTCCCGTGAGAGGAGTGAAACGATGTAAAGTATATGAAATAATTCATATATGAACTGCGGATATAGATGAAAGTGAGAAGTGATCATCGCAGTGAATTTATGCAATTGGAAATTGGAAGCCTGAAAAAAATTCAGGCTTCAACGGGATTGAACCCGTGACCTCCGCGTTACCGGTGCGATGCTCTACCAACTGAGCTATGAAGCCACACATTGGCTCACTGCGATGATCACTTCTCACTTTCATCTATATCCGCAGTTCATATATGAATTATTTCATATACTTTACATCGTTTCACTCCTCTCACGGGAAAATGGGAACCTACAATTGACCTTGCTCCCAATGTGTGGCTTCATAGCTCAGTTGGTAGAGCATCGCACCGGTAACGCGGAGGTCACGGGTTCAAATCCCGTTGAAGCCTGAATTTTTTTCAGGCTTCCAATTTCCAATTGCATAAATTGGAAAATTCACTGCGATGATCACTTCTCACTTTCATCTATATCCGCAGTTCATATATGAATTATTTCATATACTTTACATCATAAAAGATTCAATTTGAAAGAAAAAAAAAACGCCATACATGGCTTTGTATTTTATTGTTTTTAAGAATTATTGTTGCCTAATTATCTCTTTAAAAAATCCGCGGCTACCCACAAATTTATTTTTGGTTTTCAATAGCCCTTACTAAGATCTGCTTTCCCCGCATAATCATAAACCACACAAAAATACTTCTTTATTAGTAGGTACCGTCAAGAGACTATGAGGTAAGAGAGCGAATCCCCCATACATGGCCCTCTTCCTATGAATTTTTTATCAATCTATTTTTGTTTGGGTCGCTATTTTAATGTCGACATCTTATTGGTCAGTTAGAGTGATGTCATTTAATTTTAAACTCAATGGCGGATTTTAATTTCCCAAAATAGCATGGTGCGAACTAAAAAAGATTGAAAATAATTATCATGGGGCACAGGGCTTCGCTCTCTTACCTCATAGTCTCTTGGTACCGTCCTTAAGCAAGGTCGTGTAAGAGGAAATTTTGTATTTTCGTTTGGAGTAATTAGGATGGGTGGATGGAGGAGCAACTGCTGATTATATAGATAGGGAGTGACCGAAAATGCACGACTTAGGTATTAAAAAAAAACTTAAAAAAAAAAATAGCAAAAAAGTTTCGGCACTACACCTGGAGAATTTACAAATTAGATTTAAAGGTCTTTAGACCAAACGTTTTTACCAATTTTCATCTTTTTTTAACACCGAAAGCTGTCCCTTTTCGGTTTCCTTTTAACCAGTATTTATCATATTCACCGAATTCGGACTTTGAATCCGTTGTGATCCTTTTTGTATGATGATATCTATCGTTGGCTTGACTAACTGAATAAAAGCAGTCGTTACTACAATCTCGTACCCAGAGTCTTCAGGCTCTTTGACCAGCGGTTGGTCGCCTGGAGAGACGCTGGAAAACTGGAATTTTGTTTAAAATTCGTTAATAGCTGCCTTGCAACATCTTGCATTGTTTAACCGCAGAAATCCTGCGGTAATAAGACTCCAGTTCCCCAGAGTCTCTCCTGGCGACCAACCGTTGACCAAAGAGCCTGAGGATTCTGGGTACTACGAAAATGTTATTACTATTATTTATTTATTTATTTGTTTCACATTAGACCACGGTTAACGCGTGCTATGATATACGATAAAATGTTGGGGGGAGGGTTGAAACAAGAGCAATCAGTTATTGGTCGCTATAGACCTTATTCCAAAATGGCTACCGTTTTTTTTTTTTAATATCCTTTTTTCGCATGAAAAGCTTTGCTCTTAGCCTCTCTTTCATAGTGAGGTTGACAGTAACTCGGAAATGGCCAAGTGCATTCATTTGATTCGCAGGTATATACGCGGACGGTCCTGGGGCCTATTTGTTTCATGGTGTGGTGGAACAGCAGTACATATTCCACGTGATGGACCACGCCTTGTGTTTGAGTGACAGCAAACAAGACACTTGTCAGCGGTATTCAGCAAGAGAAGAATAAAGCTGAGTGTTATCAAAAGTTCTTGACGTGGCTGAGATTCGACATAAACTGTTTTTCAATTGGTTTTAATTTAGGCATAGTTAGGTCTGACAATTTTAATATTGTGTCATTCTAGATTACATTTTTTAAACGATTCCAGCTTGTTTATTATAAACTTATCATTATCTCATATCGACCTAAGCTCCTGGCGACCAACCGCTGGCTAAGGAGCCTTAGGACTCTGGGTAGAGATTATGATGCCCGGGGATCGGCCCAGGGACTAGGGAAGGGAGGGCGGGGGGGAGGTTGGTTGGTTGGGTAACCGTTGGAAATGACTGATGTATTATGTCGTATTACCATATTTTATAAACGAATTTATATTTTGTCGTTTTTTGTGCAAAAAAAAGGAGATATATAGGTGGCGTAAAAAATTTAGCCAGGGTTGAATAATTTTCCTTTAAGAAAACAGATAATTAGCCCTGTAAGTGCAAGTGTCAAAATAAATGCTCTCTTCGTTTGTCTTTCTTATGGTACTCATAGCTAGTTTGGTGTATTTGTTTGTACGTCACGCCACTTTGTCTTTGGTGATCGTTTGTTTCATTCTCATAACCTACATTAAGTGGTGATATTTTGAGAAGAAATTACATACTCGTTACTACTGGGGCTTAAAGGATTGATGCAAACAATGCTTAAATGAAAGCTTCTGTGTTCAATAATTTTAAAAACGGTTTCAACATTTGGTCCAACATGCGTTCAACGCTTTGTTGAACCAAATGTCGGGGGCGTTTGAACAGGTCGTTGAACATTCTTGAAAGTGTAAAAAATGTTGAAAGCTTGTTGAAAGATAGTCCACCCGAAAAAGGTACCTTTTTCAGGCTGTGGGTGTATAAAAGGATGGAGATTTCACAAGTTGAAGTATAAAATTAATGGGGTGCGGGGAAAACTGTCATTAAGGCATTTCAAGTGCCTTTTAAAAAATCTCCAAACAGACCAACCAAAAGAGGCACAGTAATCTTACTACTGTAGGTACGTATGCAAAGATAGTCTGAAGTAACAATATAACGTATGGGTATATTGCAAGGGACTCAATTTATTGTTTTCTGTATATGAATGGGGTCTCATATCCGAAACAAAAATGGTATGTGAAAGGGTAATTGTTTTGAACCTTCGGGCGGAACCTGAAGGTATGAACATTACAGAGTGTCGTAAGGAAATAGAAACACCGGATCCCGTTGTAAAGGATCTAGAATTAGCTTTAAAATAACGAAACTATATGATTAAAAAAAAAGCTAACTTTAGGGTAGGGAAAACTGCTATTTAAAAATCCAATGTTTCGATCGGCGCGGCTTCTGTTCTTCTTGGTCTTACTGAAGTACATGAAAAAAAAATAATATTACAGATAAAAATAATAATAATAATAATAATAATAATAACAATAATAATAATAATAATAATAATAATAATAATAACAATAAATAGAATAAAAACATAGTTTTATCTTACTCAATAAAAACGAGTAATTGTGTTTGGAAGTAGCACGACAAAATAAAAGTACCGGATCCTGTAGTAAAGGATCTAATCAGCAACAAATTGTTGAACAAATAATGCAAAAAAAAAAGCAAGGCTGATTTCAAGGTCAGGGAAATATATTTTTCCAATATTTCGAAAGGCACGACCTTTCCTCTTATTAGCACTTATCAAACAACAAGCTACTAACAAATGCACACCATAAATTAAACTAAAAGAGCACGTCACTCTTGGCAATCAGTGTAAATACAAGGGGAGTAAGTGTGATATATATGTTCAATATTGTGAAAGATATTAGCTTCAAAAACTGTGATATTATAATAATTCATGTACGTATGCTAATGAGGGCAAACATGTTGTGCGAGTGAGTTAATATACTGTTCTCATTTCTCATACATTTTTCCTTAAAGAATTCCCAATGCTTCTAGGTAGACAAAACCTGAGACCGCAATCCTGAGATACTTTCGTTTAATGACCACGAAAACAGTGATACAAGTGAGAACTGTCGAACAGAGTGAAACATTCCGAAAGAATCGAAACACAATCGAACACAATTCCAACCAACTGAGCAACTGATCCTTCTCCAAAATGAAAGCTTATTTTAACTTAGATACGTATTGGTGATAAGAGTGTCAATCAGACAAGGTCAAAAACTGAATTATCATTTTAGCTCATTTACAAATACACGTGTTTCGTGAGTTATACAACTGGAAAGTTCACGTGCAGTGAGTGAGATCCTTTAAGCCGGACCCGTGTAAGCAAAGATCCGGTTATAAAAGAGGGCCCGAGGCGATACAGTACCACTGTGTATATGCCCATGGAAGCACTAGTAATATAATAACGTAATCAAATTAAGTTGCAACGTGATACAGAACCGAAATCTAAAAGGTAAAATGCCTCCAATGCTCTTGTATGGCTGGGTGAGCTTCATTTTAATGACGCAATCAGCCCTTTCAGGTATGTTACATCAATTTTTATTCGTCAAAGATTTAGTTGCCAGTTTGAGATTATTTTTAGCAGCTAAATATTTCCTAATGATCGCGATGTTGGTTGATCTGCATTAACAAACTTTAAGAATTTACGACTAAGGGATCGGCTATTTATGGAGGTACGAGTTGGGTTGAGTTGAGTGGAGCGGCCACTTCCGGTTGCAGCCTAGCTCCAGGCCTTTTTAAGTTTTAGGTTTCCCAGTAGGTATCGCGCGCGTTGTTTTTAAGCACGAGGTCGAAAAATAAACATGTCGTGTTAAATCGTGTTTTGTAAGTTTTATTTGGTCCAACCAAAATTGGTCCTTCGAGTCCAAATACAAGAAATCAGCCGCTTGAGGATGAGCCTTAAAAGTACGTGGCACTCGGTGGATGAATGTGTGATATCCCCGCTTCGAAACAGTCCTGAAATAAGTCCTGAAGACTCGATAAGTCAAGTTCCAAGTCAGAATGATTCCGTCAAGTCAAAGTCCTCGTCAACCTCGTCCAAGAGAAAGCGAGAAGCACGAATTAAAGCTGCCGTCGCAAACCTGCAAGCAAAACAGTTAGCCGAACAAGTGAAGCGAGAAAATCAAGTCCGTGAGGAGGAATTTCGCGAAGAAACGGCCCAAAGGGAGTTGGAGCTAAAACTCGAATATCGGAAACGGGAGTTCGAGCTTCTACGAAAGAAAAGAGAGAGCGAAAAAGCCGTCATCTCAGCCCAGAATGAAGCTGAATTAGCCCAACTCGAACACGAAATAATAGGGCAAGAAGTCACCGAAAGAAACGCCGAAAAGAACCAAAACAGCAAGGTCAGTGAAACGATAACATCTCTAAAACCTTATTTAATGAACACTGATGCTGAAAGTAAGGATCATTTTTCAAACCCATGTACTGAGTTGAAACCTGGAATGACATCGGGATATGTTTCCCAAGAACTCAAAACATCAGATCATACACCTCTGCAATATGACAAACAAGTTGTCACGTCGTATGCAAATACTCCTTTAAATCCAGTTGCCAAGTGTTTACCGCCAAAGGTTTTAGAGTTTTATGCACCCAACATTGGTGGGTGCACCTCAACTCAGCCAGACCCATTCAGCCAAGGAAGTGAATATACATCTCAGCATATAATTACTCCTGTGAGTTTAGGGTCAGATCCTCAAACAAATACAGTGTCATCATGTCATTATGTGAACTTTCCCCAACCATTGGTTGGCTATAGTAATATATACGCACCTCCAGTCACATCAGTTACTTGGTCAACAAAACCTGAAATCAAGTATCCAGAAAGACTGAGTAGCCAAACTCCTCAAGACATTCCTTTGTCGTCAAGACCTACATGTGTTAGTACATCACCTGCTGTCAGTAATAGTTTCCAAGCCTATTCCCCTCATGATCCAAAGTTTGAAAGTCCATTGAATCACTCTTTCCCAAGTAGTACACCGTTGTGGGGCCCAAGTTCCAGAAGTACTTCAACTCCCCACTCAAGTCGGGTCAAGTCAAACCCCCTGCATCGACCAGCTCAAGTAGACCCTAGGGGAGAACCTGTAGATGCATTTATTGACAGGCTCATAGATGGCCAGGAAACTGTTTTTGCCGAAAGTCTCAATAGCTCACTGACAGACTCTGGTACAGCTCTGCTCCGAGCACAAGAGCAGCAACGCTTACCACCACTTGAGCTTTTCAAGTTTACAGGCAAGCCAATTGAGTGGCCCAAGTTTATTGAGAGATTTCGTGACCAGATCCATAATAAGACAACACTGACTGACTCTGATCGAATGTCTTATCTGTTCCAAAATCTCAGCGGTGAAGCAAAGAAAGCCATTGAAAGTTTGGGTGTGACTGGCCATAGTTACCCAACCGCCCTCAAAACACTAAAACGACAATTTGGGAACCCCAGCAGTGTGGCATCAGCCTACTTAAAGAACATGCTTGATAACTCTTGTGTGACTCCAAATGATAGACAGGCATTGCGTGATTATTATTATCAAGTGAAAGCTTGCACTACCTGGTGCGTCAAGATGGGCCAGTCTGCTATACTCTTAACACCAGAGTATCTAAGTAGGGCTACTATGCGATTACCCATTAACCTCAGAGTGAGATGGTACGAACATATTGATGGTCATGCTGAGAGAGCTACCCTGCTAGGATTTGAGAAGTGGCTTTGCAAAAGAGTTGACACCTTATTCAACCCACTTGAAGATTTCATATGTGAAGAGTGGAACAAGAAGCAGTCATGTATGAAACCAAAGTCAAATTTGAAGCTGCATTCTCTCGCTACAACTACCAAGACTCCCAAACCACCTCAAGTGCAGCCGCGCATGAAGGAGGTCGGGAACATAGTCCATGTTAGTGAACAGAAGTGCGTTGTGTGTTCAGACAGACACCGTGTTGCGTTTTGTCCTGTTTTTAAGTCCAAAGCCTTGAAGGAAAGGAAACAAGTTGCGTGGGAGCACAGACTTTGCTTTAATTGCCTGAAAGCAAACCATCAATCGAAAGAATGTCCAAGTACAAACCGTTGTCTTAGAGAGCATTGCAGCCGACCACATCACACTCTCCTGCATGAAGATCGTCAAAGCGATCCACATACTGATAGTTCAGCTTACAGCAAAGGCACCGGTATTCAGTCATCAATCCCGCCAAAAGAGAGTGCTCAACCAGTGGTACCCAATACAAGTTCTCCTCTAGTTCCATCCGATGTCCCTCGAAGCATCAACCAAGTGAGTGTTCAGCCTCGGAGAAAGGTCCTCCTTCAAGTCCTGCCAGTTCAAATCCATAGCTATCGTGGTGTAGTCGACACATATGCTGCCCTTGATGCTGGGAGCGACTCGACCTTGATTAGAAAGGACTTAGCAGACCACCTGCAGCTTGAGGGTGAGACACACCAGCTAAGTTTAAATACAGTTGGCTCTGATGCCAAGATCCAGAACTTAAGCAGAGTAAGTTTCTCCTTGTCATCTAAAGACCATCCACAACTGATTTCTGTACAGGGAGCATGGGTTATTAACAAACTCAGTGTCCCATCTGTCAAGGTGTCAAAGGAAAAGGCAAGCGAACAATGGAACCACTTGTTGAACATTGACCTTCCCGAACTTGATGGTAGTGATGTGAAAGTTCTCATTGGGTCTGACATGGCTCACTTACTGATTCACCTGGAAGTTCGCCAAGGGCAACGGGATGAGCCCATTGCTGTAAAAACCCCCTTAGGGTGGACCCTGTTTGGAAATGTGGACAATGGACACTGTGACACAGTCAATGCCAACTTCCTTGTAACTGATCAAGAAACTCAACTGCAGAAGCGAATTGAGCGATTTTGGGAGATAGACTCCTATGCTACCAAGCAAGCCCCCTCTGATTCTGGCATGTCAGCTGAAGACAGAAGAGCTCTGTCAATATTAGAAAGCAGTACAGTGAAGGAAGAAGGCCACTACAAAACAGCATTGTTGTGGAAAGGCGAGCCAAATTTGCCAAACAATCGCGCTATGGCTGTTTCACGTCTCCATTCTACTGAAAGGAAACTTAAGAAGAATCCAGAGCTGGCAAGGAAGTACCAGGATGTGATAAACAGTTATATCAGTAAAGGACATGCTAAGAAATTGACACCTGAAGAGTCAAAGGGAATGACCTCAAAGACATGGTACCTCCCACACCATGCGGTACTGAACCCCAACAAACCTGGGAAGGTTCGTGTCGTTTTTGATGCAGCCTCAAAGTATGACAGAGTTTGCCTGAATGACAAGCTTCTCACTGGTCCTGACTTACTCAATAATTTGGTAGGAATCCTGATGCGATTTAGAAGTGGAAAGATCGGCATTATGGCGGATGTGGAACAAATGTTCCATCAAGTCGGAGTTTGTGAAGAAGACAGAGACTCGTTACGTTTTCTGTGGAGAGATTTAGATGAAACTAGACTTCCAGATGAGTACCAAATGACAGTGCATGTGTTTGGTGCTGTTGACTCACCCTGTTGTGCCAACTATGCACTACAAAGGACTGCCCTTGATCAGTCAGAGAAGTTTAGTAAGGATGCAGTTCATGCCGTTCTGCGTAACTTTTACATGGATGATCTTTTATCCTCGAAACCAAATTCTGATGGTGCTACCAACTTAGCCAAGCAGCTAATTGAACTCCTAGCAACAGGAGGATTCAGGCTCACAAAGTGGATGTCGAACAGTCGAGAGGTCCTGGCAGCGATCCCATCCTCTGAAGTGGCATGTAACACTGTTGACCTTGATTGTAATGAGCTGCCACAAGAAAGAGCTCTTGGTGTCAAGTGGTACACAGAACAAGATTTCCTGTGTTTGCAACCAGTGAAGAGTGGCTTCCCTGACACTAAGAGGGGAATATTGAGCGCGGCGAGTAGCGTATTTGATCCCCTTGGTTTTGCTGCACCATATGTGATTAAGGCAAAGCTGATCATACAGGAGTTGTGGAGGCGTCAAATAGACTGGGATGAAGAGCTACCTGATGAAATTCTTCAGGGCTGGCAAAGCTGGAAGGATGGTTTAAAGTCATCTCAGATTATTGCAGTTCCCAGGTGGTATGGATTCCACCGTGATGAATCCCAAGATGTGCAACTACACGTGTTCTGTGACGCTTCGGAGATTGCCTATGGAGCCGTAGCCTATTTCCGAACGATTAGTTGTGGACGTGTAAATGTGAGTTTCATAATGAGTAAGACAAGACTAGCTCCGATCAAGACCTTGACTATACCACGCCTGGAACTGCAAGCTGCAGTGATAGCAGTCAGATTGAAGTCGAAGATATTGGAAGAAATCGACTTTGAAGTTGATGATATGTACCTCTGGAGTGACTCAGAGATTGTCCTCCACTACATTAGGAACACTCATAGGAGATTCAGCGTTTATGTGTCACACAGAGTTGCTGAAATTACTTCTAACTCTGACGTTAGGAAGTGGCACCATGTGCCAGGTTTGATAAATGTGGCAGATGACTGCACAAGAGGGATCGAAATGTGTGATTTGACTCCTGAGTGTCGGTGGATCAATGGTCCCAAATTCCTCATGCTCACTGAAGATCAGTGGCCAAGAAGCGAAAGGGCTCCAGAATTTGATGACCGTGAACTGGAAGTAAAGGCTTCAGTCCTAACAACGTCAGCTACCCCCAGTGTGAGCATGGTCACATGGGAGAGGTTCTCTTCCTGGAGGAAGCTGGTGCGCGTGTATGCTTGGTGGATGAGGTACAAGTTCAAGTTAAAGTGTAAAGTGAAGAAGAAATGTCCACCCTCAGAGCGACAGGGGAAGACGTTGTGTGCCGATGATCTTAAAGAGGCCTCCCTAGCCTTATGTCAGTTAGCACAGATTGAGTCGTTCAAAGAAGACTATGAAGATCTTCAAGCCAACAGAGCACTACCCCACAACAGTTCATTACTTCCGCTGCAGCCCATTTTCCTAGACGGAGTTATCAGAGTCGGAGGTCGTCCCAACAAAGCTTCTATACCATTTGAGGCAAAGCACCAAGTGATTCTTTCCCCCGCACATCCAATTTCAAAACTGCTGGTTCAAGATCTTCATGAGAAACATCTGCATGCTGGGAGAGAACATACTCTGGCCCTTGTGCGTCAGCAGTTCTGGATTCCCCAAGGAAAATCCCTTACTAGGAAGATCATCAATGATTGCCTGTACTGTAGGAGAAGGAGAACTGAGCCCAAAGTGCCTGTGATGGCAGACTTACCCAGAGAAAGACTTGCGCTTTTTGAACCTCCGTTTACAAATACCGGAGTGGACTATTTCGGTCCCATGAGCGTTAAGAGAGGGCGAAGCACCGAGAAAAGATGGGGTTGCATCTTTACATGTCTTACCACCCGTGCAGTCCATTTGGAGCTAGCAGGAGACTTAAGTACTGATTCGTTTATCATGGCATTGAGGAGATTTCGAAGCCGCAGAGGCAATCCCAAGACGATGCGTTCCGACAATGGAACTAATTTTGTTGGGGCTAAGAGAGAACTAGAGGAAGCATTGAAGTCGTTAAGTCAAGAAAGCATTGCTGGTGAGCTAGCCCACCAAGGGATCACCTGGTTCTTTAACCCACCATCGTCCCCTCATATGGGAGGAATCTTTGAGTCACTGGTAAAGCAAGTCAAAAGAGCCATGAAGACTGTCATTAATGACCAGGTTATGCCAGAGGAGACACTCCATACAGTTCTTGTTGAGACTGAGGCTGTACTAAATAGCCGCCCGTTAACTTCAGTCAGTGATGACTTGAACGACTATGAAGCATTGACACCAAACCACTTTCTGATTGGAAGAGCATCTCCTAACAACCCTCCAGGTCAATTTGAGGAGCGAGAAGTTAACAGTCGCAAGCGGTGGAGAATGGCGCAAGCCCTAGCCGATATGCTGTGGCGTCGGTGGCGGAAGGAGTATTTACCTAGCCTGACCACCCGTTCCAAGTGGAATAAAGAACAGAGAAATTTACAAGAAGGGGATCTTGTCCTCCTGAAGAATGATGATGCGCCTCGCTCGCATTGGCCTCTCGGACGGATTCTCAAGACTTTCCCAGGGAGTGATGGCAGAGTGCGTATGGCAGAAGTGAAGACTCCAAATGGAATCTTGATGCGCCCAGCTGCTAAGCTGTGTTTATTGGAAGCGTCTACTTGACTAAATGAACAGTAAAGGACCTTATGAAGACTGTAAACACTTAAGACATCCTTTTGTCTAGAGCCTGCTCGTTGTCGTTATTTTAAACCTAGGAACTGTTGTTAATGGTCATTCGTTTCGGTCTGTAAACTTACTGGGGGGGAGGATGGAGCGGCCACTTCCGGTTGCAGCCTAGCTCCAGGCCTTTTTAAGTTTTAGGTTTCCCAGTAGGTATCGCGCGCGTTGTTTTTAAGCACGAGGTCGAAAAATAAACATGTCGTGTTAAATCGTGTTTTGTAAGTTTTATTTGGTCCAACCATTGAGTTTGCGTTGTTTGGGTTAAGATTGAGTTTCCGTTTTTGACACTTTTTGGACTTGAAGTAGCAAATTGGGATTAGAAGTCATCGGAGAGACAGCAAAATGACATTTTAATTTCTCCCCACTCGAATCAATTTGCATAAGATTCAGGAGCTCTCAAAAGATTAAATAGAGACCAGTATTACTTTATGACAGAATATTTCATGCAGTAATTACCCGTGGATTTTACAGATTTTATTATTCTTGCATTATTTTTTGTTTTATAATTGTTCTTATTTTCATCAGTTGTGACTGTATAAAATTTACACAATGAACAGTGTAAAACTCGGGCTTTGATTGGTGGAGATTGTGATTTGAGTATAGACGTTCGAATTGCGTCAACGAGTGGTGTGATCGGCTCACGTGATAAGAGTGTAGAGTCCAGCCACAGGGTCCACAAAAGCAGTGAATGTTTATAAGTTATCGGTCTACCAAGTTTATTTCTGTTTATTTTTCACTAGGCTCGGTTTTCTTTGTTCTTTTCAGGAGAATATATTACATAAACCCTGATTATTATTCACTGTCTGGCTTTTATTGTAGCAGGGGAGTGCGAGGCTGAATAGCGGCTGATAACAGTAGCAAAACAATACGATATATATTTCCCCTGCTCATATCCCCCAACATATTTCACCTTCGCGGTTAAACAACACGAGTTTTGAATTCTGACAATGTAATGAACTTGCAGTAAACAATTACAGAGTATTGTTTAAAGGATCTTAACATGCCACAATTTAAGTTCATTATCATATACAGCCAATAAAGCAAATTACAGACAGAATACAAATTGCTAATAAATGCTATACGACTTGTTCAAGTCTCTCACGTTATTCTTAATTCATGTTAAAGACAACTGTACAATTGTTGAAAGTTAACGTCCCTTCTTGGCCATAGCTTTTAACATTTTTTTTTTCTTGGAGGTGATCCCTCTAGAAATGAACTCTTGCAGCCTTGCAACACATCAAAAACAGCTTCGCGTTTTCTACCAGTTTCTCTCTGGTTTGTGACTTTTTAAAATTCGTGTGAAGAACCCATCGACTCCAGTGCCTAACTACATGTCATGAACCATCCCTTATCTTCTAGAATTTCCAACACATTCTCAATATGATATCTCATTACGCAGTTTGAAAAATGCGCTTTTAGGTTGTTTAAATTTTTTTTTATGCATGGGCATTGGTGCCTTTCATAGACCCCAAAATGGCGACCTCTCGTCGACACAGTCGAAGCTCTAAAAAACCAGCTCAGTCATGTCAGTTCAGCCTCGCTCCGAGGCCTCAGCTGGGGACGAGGCTGATGTCAGTGAAGTAAACGGTAGCCAGTCCCACCCACCTCCATGCCGTCTAAATGACTTGTTTCTTTCGCTTTCCAACTCTGCAAACCGTTCACAAAGAATATAATTGAGTTTGCATGAACAAGTAGTTTATTATTCAAATGTAGTCTCATTGCGGCTGGGTGTCGACGGAAACGTCGCTAATATAAGCAACGACGCAGCAATAATATAGATTTCATAATGTGTGTAATATGATCGCAATGTCGTAGCGGTGCATGTTATATGGACACTTACCCTTGCATAAAGCTAACAAAAGTTGGAGTCATCGTGTCATGAAAAAATTTTCCCGAACAAACCTGAATTCAAGTCGAATTCTAGTGTCGAAAATTATCATGCTCCCATCCGGTTTAGGCGACGTAGGTCCCTAGGGAGCGTTAACATGTCGTGCTACACTGAAATATTTGTTACAATCAGAACCCTTGACTCAGTGCAAAGGAAATTCAATAACTAATACTTCTTTGAATTGTGGTACCATTTCTAGAAGCAGGTTATCAAGAAACTAGCAAGTGGTACAAAGATGGTGTTCAGTTGATACGGGACAACTTACGGCTAGAGCCGAACAAAAACACCGCGAAGAACCTGATCCTTTTTATGGGAGATGGTATGGGTTTCACGACTATCACAGCTGCACGCATCCTGGATGGACAGATGAGAGGCGAAACAGGAGAAGAAAACGTGCTGAGCTGGGAGAAATTCCCCTGGTCTGCCCAATCCAAGACTTATAATGTCAACTCCCAGAGTGCAGACTCCGGAGCATGCGCAACCGCATATTTGTGTGGCGTAAAGACCAATCAAGGTAATTTAGAGACAGTAGCGTGCCCTTGCCCTGCTCGACTGTAGTGACGACAAAAAGACCGCAAGAGTTACAGCAAATATTGAAAACAACAACAAAAGATGATAATAAGTGTATTATCTTTTGTCTCACGATATAGTCACTTTGAGTTGTGAATCGCGACGTTCTCGTGCTTATTGCTAGTCTTCATCAGGCTATGAGGTCGACTGTTTACGCGGCACCATTTATATTACGATGGTCAGCTGTGATGAATGCATTTCGATCCTCACTGTTCCGGCGAGAAGTTGTTCCCTCCGCGGTCCGCTGTCGTATCATTCTCCTGTTTTGTTTCTTGATCGTGGGTATTCACGCTTTGCAAATTTCAATTCCTCTGTCCCTATTGATGTTATTAAGGTGAGATCTTATGTGGATAGCTTCCTTGACCCTACGGGTGTACCAATGAGAGTCTCGATCAATAAACTTTACCTCGTCCCAAATGTGGATAATGGCCGATAACATGTGCTCTTTTATATCATCAGCTAAAAGAGAAATTACTCCGTCACATTTTCAGAGCTTATCGGTGTGGACGAGACGGGAAAGTGGGATTACTGTGGCAGTCTTACAGAGGATAACAAATTGGTTTCCATCCTCACGCTAGCAGAGAATGCTGGGATGTCTACAGGTTTCGTGAGCACCGCGCGTGTCACGCACCAGTCCCAGTCTCCTCTTTACGCACACTCTGTTAGCGGTGACTGGGAGAGCGATAAAGATATGCTGGAACAGGCGAAAGATGATGCTTCCAGTTGCTCAGATATAGGTAAGATGGTAGTGAACAAAATAAATAGGCCAATGAACACTCAATATTTTTATTATTATTTTGGAATGAATAAAACTGCTAACCATAAAATTGTGGGCACAAATAAAAAAGTCAAGGCCAATTGTCTGTACTTGAAACGAAATCGCTACAATCCACTTTTAGAATTCATCGGCAGTGGTTTTGATTGTTTTTAGTTTGTTAAAGACAATAGACTGTTCACAGTCCCTTATTTTTCCGTGGGATTTTCTTAACTCGTTCGCTTCGATCGATCTCGCGCCATCTTGGTTTGTAAAGGTGAGCGCAACCTGGCGAGTGTCTCAACTTCTGGAGGGGTCGGGAGTGGGGAGGCGGCTCCTCTCCAACTCAACGTACCCTGACTAGCCCCCCCCCCCCCCCCCCTTGGTAGTTTAGACACTTTTCCCAGGTTGCGCTCGCTTTTACAAACCAAGATGGCGGGAGTTCGATCGCAGCGTACGAGTCTCGAAAATCCCACGGAAGATAGGGGACTGTGAACAGACTATAAAGACAATTGTTTTATCATCTATTTGTAGCCTGTGAACAGGCTCCCAAGTGGGGTATAGGGCGAAACGAAAAATCGGCTAGCAGGACGAGTGAAGCGCAGTATGCTCTATACCCCACTTGGGAGCCTGTTCTCAGGCTATCTATTTGTGAATAACAACAGCAACAATCTCCGCTTATGAAGGCTTCCCTTTTCTGTGCGATTTTAGTCGTAACAAGACGAATGTCGGAAAGTCTCATGGTTTAGTCATTCTTTAGCTCGGCAGCTTGTTGAATACCCCCATGGTGATGGTCTGGAAGTCATCTTCGCAGGAGGTCGTAAGAAAATGATGTCTACAAATCACACCGACCCTGAGTACCCAGATAAGACAGGAGAGAGACTGGACGGCAGAAACCTGATAAAGGAATGGGTAGACAAACATCCCAACTCGCAATATGTTTGGAACAAGACAGCTTTTGATCTCATTGACACGGAAAAGGTTGATCATATAATGGGTGAGATTTTGGAACAGATATGTTTGTGTTCCTGTGGTGAAACTCTTTTCACTGAAGAAAGGAAAGACTCATTTCTTCTCTTTTAAGAGCCTCCCACTCAGTCGTTTTAAGGGGAGTCGTATTACCTCCTCCGCACGAGTCCCCTAAAAACGACTGCATGGGAGGCTACTCTTTTAACAGATGTATCATTAAATTTTGGTCTTGCTGCGTTTGATTTTCTGACGCAGTTGCTCGTGACTTCCTTTCTCACTTACCAACCAGCTTACGTTACTTGCCGAATGTTCTGTTTAAGTTCCCATGGTGACTAAGAATCTGCTATTTATAATGAATTCTGTCAAAAGAAGCTCTTATGCCATGATTTCGATTTCTTCCCATTGTAGGACTTTTTGAGCCTAGCCACATGAACTACGAAATAGATCGTGGAAACGATACTGCAGGGGAACCGTCCATTGCAGAAATGACAAAGAAGGCTATTGAAATACTGAGAAAGAATCCCAAAGGTTATTTTCTTTTCGTTGAAGGTAATAATGAACATCATTTGCTAATTTACATTTTCCAAAATAACTCCACAGCACTGGGTTGGTCTGACTTGCAAAGTGTAAAAACAGTTTCCTCTTAATCATCTGGTCCCGGTTACCTTGAACTTTGATTCGAGTTTAATTACTAATCAGTAAAGATGCTTCCAAAAAATTTTTTTGCCCCTTAGTTTTGGCTTAGACTTTTCTTAACCATTAGCTTAAAATTAGCCGTTAATAACATTTTAAAGGAGCGAGATGAGAATCTCGGTTAGGGCAGAGCGCTTCAAACAAGTAACGACGTCGGAAGATCGTCTCCAGCGTTTCTCCAATACTGACTGTGCTTTGTTATCAATGTGTTGAATAATAAAACTATTATCCCACTCAATCTTGAGGAATATCTCCTGATTTTATCCAACTCGGCCTACAACGTAATCGGCTAAATATCAGGCGATATTCCCCGCGATTTCGCAGGATAATTGTTAATTGTAAACAAATAATGTTTTCAGCCGCTCGTATAGATCACGGCCACCACGCCGGAAAAGCGGTCAGAGCCTTACATGACACGGTTGCCTTGGCAAAAGCTGTAAAGAAAGCCATCGGTATGGTTGATAAAGGTAAAGTCACAATGATTTTGCTAATCATTCTCCTAGGTTAATTGGTTAAGAATTCTGATTGTCAACGACGCACCAATGGTCTACAACTTCGTCAATCACTGGGAATGAGGGATTTCATTTTCGCCCACCCCTCGATAAATGATAAATGACAAATAATGATAATGATGTTGATGATGATGGTGATGATGACGATGATGATGATGGCAAATATGATCTATTGTTCCACGTCTCTTTTAGACAATTACGCCGCATCTCTGTCGTCGCCAGGGGGTTCTTTTCATTCCAGTTGTTGTTTCTGACCTCTGTCCAATTTTGTTCCTCCTCCATTCCCATCTCCTCAAGTTCCTTGAGGGCGCACGGTGACTCCTTTTTCCACTGCGCACATGTACTGCGCATCTCGAGATAGCCCAAGAACCAGGACAGTTCTTACTAAAACAAAGATATGATTGCGTCGTTTCTAACTTTGCGGGAAAAGCAGATCATAGCAAGGGTTGATGTAATATAACAAGGAAATTAGGGGTAACCACACATTTTTCGTAGAAAATTAAGCTTCTATTAAAAAAAATGGCAAACATTGTTATCCATTTTGAAGCTTTTTAGAATTATTTTTGCTGTGTATATATAATGCGTATTTACCCCCAATTTTCGTTTTAGATTCCAATTCTAAGCACTGATCCACCCACACCCATCATTGTCACATTCCCCTCTTCTAATCTCCTCATTGTTTTTACTAGTACAGGCGGAGGACCGTTAATATTTTATGATGTTTTCTGAAGAAGCTTCCAGCTTCTTTCGTATGTTGCAGTCGTTACAATTCCAACATAGCTTTCCTCTTCTAACCGCAGATGACACACTCTTAATCGTAACCGCTGATCATTCACACGTGTTTACCGTCGGTGGCTACCCAAAACGAGGCAATCCGATCTTTGGTCTGGTAATGAACATTTACGATAACAAGCCGAATCTGGGGGACGATGGCAAACCGTACACCACTCTTGGATATGCCAACGGTCTTGGCGGAATCAACGGTACCAGAGAAAACCTTACAGGGATAGACACTGGAGATAAAAACTTTTTACAACAAGCGACGGTTATGAGGTATAAGGAGACTCATGGACTGGAAGATGTCGGTGAGTTTTTGAATTTAAACTGCTCTTAAGAATTATGAAAATAATTAAGGCTGATGAAAACAGACGAGCGTTTAGTGCACTTAAGGTTTCGGCCAAGCCAACCGCACTCCTTTTTAAGACTCCTCGCACTCCTTTTTAAGACAGTTATCGAGCAATTTCGTTGAAAGTACTCTCAAAATCGAATCAGTCTCTATCATCTTTCCTGTGGCCCTGTAGATTTTGGCCGAGAGAATAAACAGTCAAATGGCAATCATACTTTAGGTGCTGTGGATCATAAGTGCAAAATGTTTCTTTCTTTCGCATCCAGAGTTTCAATATAATATTCATATTCATTTGCTCATTATTCACGGGTATGTTACGAACTCACAATATGGCCAGCTCCCAGTTGGCTTAATAGCTCAGTTGGTAGAGCACTGCACGGGCATTGCAGACGTCATGGGTTCCAATCCCGTTCAAGCCTGATTATATTCAGGTTTCTTCTTCGCATTCACTAAGTTGCGTCAACAACTGCGGTGACCTTTCTTATATTCAATCTTTCATTCGCAATTCCAATATAGCATTCTTTTTTAACGTTAATGTGTTAGGAAAGAATGATTTACTAACAATTGAGGGAACAAGACGACTTATTTCCGACTCACCGATAAGAACAGTGTACAAATGTACGTAGCTGAACTTAACAGCAATCCACTGCATTGCTATAATTTACTACTTTTTCAATTTCAATCAAATTTAGGAATATATGCGGACGGTCCTGGAGCCTATTTGTTCCATGGTGTGGTTGAACAGCAGTACATATTCCACGTGATGGACCACGCCTTGTGTTTAAGTGACAGCAAAAAAGGATTATGCCAAAAGCATGTGACCAGAGGAGGTCCGGGGAAGATAAATAAGGGTATAAAATGCCAGGGCAGGATAGCTGTCATATATGTGTTGTTAGTCTTGTTTTCCTTAGTTTTTTAGTCCGTTTCTGGACAATTTGCTATACTTCGTATTTAAGCTTCGTGTTTTATGAGTTATCAACCTTCAATTTTCGAGCTTGAAATGTAAATACAGTGGAACCTCTCCTTACGGACACCTCTATAATACGGACACCTCTCTATAACGGACAGTTCACTTTGTCCCTGAAAGACCGAAATCCATATAAAGCCTACCTCTCTAAAACGGACACCTCTATAATGCGGACACTTATTCCTGTCCCCTTGGTGTCCGTAATAAAGAGGTTTGACTGTATAACTTTTTAAATCCACTCTGTTTGGTGGTTTCACTCCTTTTTTTTTTATAATGTGATCAAATGTTTCTTTCCTGCCAGTTAGCAAAAGGACACTTGTAACTTATCTTGTTAACTTCTGCTAATGTTTTATACAATTGTTTTCCTTGTTTCAGTGCTTTTCTTTTCATTCATTTCTTGAGCATTATACTATTTTCAGTTACCGTTATCCACCTCAGCTAACCCCACTGAATGTGTGTAAACAATATTGTAAAAGTGATATATGACAAGATTGTTGTAGTTGTTATTTTTGTCAGTGTCTTTCATAATGAGAGAATCACACTAAGTATTGCACTGTGTAAAATATTTTTATTATAGCGGCCAAATCATTAGTACACAAATTGCTGCAGACCAGTGGTTGAAGAAAGAAGAACTATGGTCTCAATTAATCGTTAGTTACAAGGAAAGTAAACCTCCTAATCAACTGAAACAAGTCATCCCTGCTTTTTGTGTAAACATAAGGTAACCAATTAATTTAGACCATATGAGAGAAATGGCAAGATACCTTCAACTGTACATGTGCTTTAATTATCTAACGATATTAAACCTAGGGATTCTGTTAAAATCTGAATTTCTAAGATTATATTGCCAAATCCATTTCTCTTAAAATGTTCCTGAATACCTGGGTTTATGTGGGGTGCACTCTGCTGTTGACTTAGATTTGTAGATGAGAGTTGCAATGTCGTGCAGTCTTCACTATCCTGTACGCAAAAACCACCGAATGTACGTACGGACGGACGGACGAAATCTTGGACGAACGGACCATAATGATAGTTAATAAAAGGCAATGGTTATGTTGTGAAGTCTGACAAACTTCTTTGTTATATGTTTTTGTTATATGTTTTAGTTTCAGCACCATTGTTTTCATGGCAAGACTCTCAATTAACTATGAACTGACAAACGAATGAATGTAATTTAAAACGAATTAAAGTAAACGCTTACATCTAAAATACAAAAAGGTAGACTTATTTCGATATATTAAAATTACATTAATCAGATTATTTTATTTTGTTTTATTCCCCTAAACTACGTAGCCAAGCTGGAATTTTAGTACATCAAAATTGGTCTGTTCAAATACCTTTGGGCCTAAGAAACCTCTTTTAACTGTAAGGGTCCTCCAAGCCCCAATCTTCGTACCTTCGCGGGTGACAATAATCAGGCTTAAGCCCACGATGCAGCTTCCTACTTTCCAGCGCCATACACACTTGGCAAAACAGAGGGTACCGTGGCTTCCACCAGCGACCGATACTTGTGTTTGAAATGTCTCCTATTCCTTTCCATTTCCACTCTAAATACTTGTTATATGCAGTCTCATTATTGCTAAGAAATTCCAAGTATTCCGCTAGTTCCTTTGGACTGTTGAAATCGCTAACTTTGATAATCGAGTTCTTAAGATTTCCTGGCAAAAACTGGTCTATTTTGTCGGTGCCCATAAACACTGGTACCGACCCAGTGGTGAGGGCATGATAAAGCCTGTCATCTATGAAGTAATCACAATCTTGGTTCATAAAAACCAAAGAGAACTTGTAACGCCTCGACAGTGCAATTTTTTCTTGCTTGAAAACGTACCGTTTGTCAATTTTTGCGTACAATTCTACTAAGCCTTTTTTATTTCGTAAGCATTCGCCATACGAATCCACCTGAATGAATCTCATGAGCTGCCGCATGTATTCTGTTCTGACAGGTTCACATTTACTAAACACAGCTAACACGTTTCCCAGGCGCTTATGGAATGGGATGGGTGGGTCGAGTTCCGGCATTGGGTAAACTGGAGCTGGAAAATCGGAGTCCAAACGATAGCTAATGAGCAAATTAAACTGTGACATAATACTCAAGTTGTACATGGCGGGTGTGTAGACAGGATTTTCATTAATTTGAAGAATCCATGCCACATCGTTTTTAATTGGTGGAAGATTAAGAATATCCGGTTTTCTAGCATGGACAACGAATGCGCTTGCTTCCGCAGCCCTTGACCTATCGTTTGAGAGCTCGCACGGGACGGGACATTCACCTGGCTTACCCGCGTAGAAAAAAGGCCAGAACCACGTGTGGTTCACCCCCGTCTTCTGAACGGGGACCTTGTGCCCCATTCTTCCTGACCAGTAAATAATCAATCGTTTTCTCTGAGGGTTAGGAAACTCTTGTTCATTCCAGGCAGCAGTCGTGTCATCCGCTGAACTAGATGCTTGAACCGGTGATTGCTTTTCAGCTTTCCTTAAACGAGAACTGGTTCGACTCTGCGTGGCTTTCTGCTTCTTATTCCACGCAGAAGTCGT
>NW_028145579.1:560000-652500 GCF_977016875.1 Pavona decussata
GAGCAGTGTATTGTAGTTATCTACCATATGTTGTATTTGTTATTAGCGGAGCTCTCGCGCGCGCCGCAGGCGCGCGCAGCGGAGCCCCATAGCTAAGAGAATTTGGTAACCCGTGAACGCGAGAAATTTTGGTTTGGTTATGACGTCACTGTCCGTCCGGCGTACGTCCGTCCGTACGTCCTTCCGCCCCTCTATGTAAGCCATTGTGAAATGCCACAGTCAACCTGTGTGGTAACCCGCGTTTTTCTTGTTTTTCGGCGGGAAGTTGCATCGCCAACTGCGTTTTAGAAAAAAAAAAAGCAAAACATAATTTTAAAGACGACAAAATACAAAGTCAATTTATGTGTCCGACAGCGGGAGAAACAGCAAGACGTATAGCGGTGGAGGAAACAAATTGACTGGCACGTCATCAGAATCTTGAAGTGAAACCATTTTACTCCGATCCGGCGCTAGGAAACGTTGGACTTTTCCTCTAGAAGTGAAACGTTTCGTCCACTTGACGTTGTAAAACAAACGACAAAAATCAACAATGGAATAAAAAGACTGATTATTCTCAGAAGAGGCGAGTATATTCATGTGATCTTGTTGACAAAACTTTGCTGGATTGCTATCCGTATCGTGCAAGATCTTGTTTTCTTGCAGTGTTGACACGCCGTGTAATTTAAACTTGAGCTTAATATTGCTAACTTAAGAGCAGTCTTTTGAGCTCATTTTTTTTCGGTCCATGTTTAAAATTTCCCTTGGAGTTTTATTTTTTAATCTCATCCGATCTCCTCCAAATTTTACCTTTCCACAGCGGGAGAAAGAGTAAGACTACGCGCGGCGGGAATTTACATGAAGGGGGCATTGATCATAAACAGCAGGCGCCGTGAGTCTTGAAGGGGCAACCCTAAAAACCGGAACGGTGGAAAGGCAGAAAATCACCCCAAATCCAAGAACACGGAACGGGTAAGGGTTAGGGTCAAGGTTACAGTTTATTTGGGGTGATTTCCGCCGTTCTATGCTTTAGGATTTGTAGTGATTTTCCACCATTCCGCCGTTCCACCGTTCCTGCTTTTAGCGTCGCCGATCGTGAAGTGAATCATTTTACTCCGATCCGGCGCGACGAGAAGTTGGATTTTTCCTCTTCATTCTTGAAGTGAAACGTTTCGCTCACTTAACGCTGTAAAACGAACGAAAAAATCAGCAATTGAATAAAGGGACTGGCTATTCTCAGAAGAGGCAAGTTCATGTATATTCATGTGATTTTGTAGACAAAACTTTGCTCATTTGCGGCTGTTTTGCAATAAATTGATTTCTTGCTGTGTTGACACGCAGTTAATACTGCTAACTTCAGAGTTTTCCTTTTAGCTCATTTTTTTTTTTTTCGGTTCATGTTCATTATTTCGATCCCTTGGCGTTTTATTTGCTAATCTGGTCCAATTTTGCTTTCCAACAGCGGGAAAAAGAGCAAGGCGAATAGCGGCGAAAAAGGACTGTTCTAGAGGCAGCACATTATAAACAGCGGATCTGATCCTCGAAGAAACGTTGGATTTTTCCTCTTGAAGTGAAACTTTTTGCTCAGTTAACGTTGTAAAACGAACGAAAAAAACAGCAATGGAATAAAAGGACTGGTTATTTCCAAAGAGGCGAGTATATTTAAGCTTAAGTGTTATATGTGATTTTGTTGACAAAACTTTGCTGTCGACTTTTGCAAGTTATTTTTTGGCAGTGTTCACACTGCAACATGTTTAACTTAAGCTACTGCTAACTTCAGAAAAGTCTCTTGAGCTCATTTTTCGGTCCATGTTCGTTATTTCCCCTGGAGTTTTATTTTCTAATCTCATTCCTTTTTGCTTCATGTAAGAAAATTTGATTCTCACTGGTTAAATAGTCAGTGAAACAAACGTCTCGTTAAACACTTTGTTGTCGTTATATAGCTAGCATAAACTACTGACAAGTTTTTCTCGCATATATTTCTAATTTTTGCATTTATTTCTGACAATCTTCACAGAGAACAAACACAAATACTTTAAAGGATAGGATATGCCTTTTCAAAGAACGTTAAAAGCGAATGTAAAATTAGTCATTAGTGTGACCTCATTTTCATCATAATATCAAGCGTACGCAGAATTTGTTCGCTTGTTTGTGCAAATTTTTGAAGATCGTCATTTAGTTTATCTCTGTTCTGATTGTTGTGAATTATCCCAGTTTTTTTTTTCATTTATTACTCCAGGTTACATGTATATTTTAAGTCTGTTTCATGGTCAGTGTAGCCTTTTTCTCTGAGGTTTATGGTTGATCAACAAAATTTGCCTAAGACAGTGACAGTTCGCCTCAATCATCTTTAAAACTAAAAAGAATGATAACAACAAAATAATACTTTGAGCGTGAAGAAAACTATCAAAACTCGATAAATAGCCAATCCCGTCCTGAATATTTTCCTGTACAGTGTACGTAATATTTTGATATTTTTTTGTAACCCCCACTCACATCCATGTAGCTTTAAGAATGTCAGTTCTGCTGAAATGGGTTCTCGGGTTTCAAGAGGACACCTTACTTACTACATGTACACCTTAATGTATCTTATTGTATAGCCGATAGTATTTTTATTTGCATGAGGCCGAGTAGAATTAAGGTTTAATTTTCAAGCGGCAGGGGTATTTTGCAGAACACCAAATGTTGAATCTATAGAAGTCCTTTAATGCATTATGGCTGCCATAACAACAAATTAAAGCTAACTGTCTGTATAATCAGTGTTAGCCCTAAACAGAAAAGAAATGTGCTTATAAGACCTTCATAACTTTGTTTGTTGCTTAATAGGTGTCTTGCGTTCAAGCGATGCAGAGCGTCAGTTTTAAACTGTGGATACCTAACCCCCACATCAAATTAGCTTATATAGAGCCGGCTTATTAAACTATACCAAGAATTTTGAAATAAAATGAATTGTCGAATTTTTAGCGCTGTTTTCTTGAATCAATTTTTTCACTTGAAGGGGGCACTTGCTAAAACTCAAATGGAATTTGTTTGTTTACCTTCAATTTTGGACAGTAGCTAGTTTAACATATAAGGAACAAAGACCTGTCGCCAATTTTTTCTTTTGAAATATTTTTTCTCCAAGTGATTTTTATACGAACACTTCACATTTCTTTAATGGTATTTCGAAAATGTTCTGTAACTTTTCACTGCAATTTAATATCACAGAACGCAGACATGTTTTTTTTGCGCTTTGGGTGTACCGGAAACTGAGGAGCAAATTAAATTAGCGAAAAACAAAATTCACTTGACTTGTAGCCGTTTAAAAGGTGATTCGGATGCTCACATTTAGAGGTGGTAAAAAATTCGACAATTCATTTAATTTCAAAATTCTTGATATAGTTTAATTTAGCCAGCTCTATAAGCTTTAATTTGATATAGGGGTTTACATCTACAGTTTAAACCGGACATGCTACATTGCTTTGACGTGAAAGACCCCTAAAGGACTATACGGTAACCTTACTGCTAAACTGTTATAGGTGGCGTAAAATGCAACATTCGGCGTTCAGCATTCTGCAAAATACCCCTTCCAGTTAACAACTAACAATATTCTAAGTACTTTTCTATACTATTTAGGGTTAAGCGATTTACCAATAATTATTGACTGCAGTGTGTCCACTTCTAGTGCTGCACTTTTTATTTGCCGGCAATGGTATTCACACTCACTATCATCATTCTCACTCAGCATCCCCTCAGCTTTACTGCACCATGTTTCACCCACAACAACAGTGTCGTCAGCTCTCCACCTTTTTTATCATGATAATCAGATGTGGGTTTGTTAGCTTGTAAAAGACGCTGGCCTGGGACTTTCATTGTCGCTAATGTCTGTCCCCTTTGCTTCTTGTAGATGACTGGTTATTAGCACAATCCTTTTCATTTTTCAATTTTTTTCTTGTATGGAAGGGAGTGTTTTTTCAAGAGAGTGTTAAGTTAAAAAAAAAAGAGATTTTAACCCTCCAGATAGTAGTAACTCTTCCCAATTGTTGTCCTCATTCTCTGTTTCATCGCTTCTCAATGGTTGCTTGACTTTGCAAATCTTTGGACAAATGGAGATGTTTTGAATGCACTTTAGGTATATTTTCACTAGCTCCTCAGAAACCACAAAAACCACAAACTATAGTAGAAGAAAAGTCTGCAATTTCTGTCGCTCTGTTCAGCTTTCCTTCATTGAAGGAATTAGGCATAAAGTCATCAACAGTACTGGTCATGCTGTTCCATCTAAAGAAGTAGCCGGAGATTCAAAGACATTTTAATTTGTACCTTAACTTCTCTTTATCCAGGAAAGGGCATGGAATTCTGCCCATTATGGAGCCAGCCAACCATTTTCACATGAAGCACACTGCTGCTCTTTCTTAACCTTGCAGGTGTCTTTGACAATTTCCATGTATAACTCTAGCCACAAATTGTTGCAAAATAATAATTATAGCCAGGTACATGTTTTTTTGAACTTTCAGATGCCTTCAAGTAATCTTGATTAGCTGGGTCCTGTTGAAAAAAAAAACCTGCCTTCTCCTCCCTCTCTGTTACAAATTCCCTTATGTAATCTGACAACAGGTGCATCGTCAATGTGCAACGCTATGTCATGCATGAGCAACCCTCCATGCATTTCTTTTTATTCTTTATCTTCGTAATTTCATAGTGAGTTAGTCACAGTCGTCTTCTAAATTTCTTGGTCTGATTTGTCATGAAATCTTTGAAAATATTCCATTTTATAGAACCGCCATTGGTAATGGCATCTCAGCCACCTGCAGGATTAGTCCTTTCCAGCCAGCTTCCCCCCAGTCACTGCTTTCGTGTGCTCGATGAATCCTGATGTGGTAATCAGACTTGCAAATTCTGGACAATTCGGCATCTCGTAAACCTGACCTCATCAAACAATAGCATTATCCAAAACGTGAACTTAGGGAAAAATTTAAAAATCATCATAGGCCCCCATCTGCTTAAATTATGAACCCTCACTTAGGAGTGTTTTAAGATTTGCCACTGCCTGGGCACAAAAGCCATGCACAGAGGGTGTAACCTTTACTGGTAGGTTTAGATCTTGTGTTTTAGCTGTAGCAAAAAATAAATTGATGTAAGCTTTTTATTTACCATCACAGATCATGACAGATGTGATGCAAACACAGTTTGGCTCATGAATCACTTTGTTAATGGACGTTCTTGTTGAGGCAGTTCATAAACTTGTAAATCATCCATTCTTGTGTGAAAGTTTTTGTGCACTTTTTCCATCAAGGGATAGATCCAGTTGTGTATTAAATTGTTTACCTTTTGATAAATGTTGATGTGATAGCAGGAACCAAATTGAATGGGCACTCACTGAGCATATAAAATTTTTCTTCAGCAGTAAAGATTTTAATTAGTTGGCCAGGCAGGGCTATTGCTCTAGCATGTTGTGTACAACAGAGATTGGCCACTGGATGTCTGGGCCTACAATAGCTGCACGTTAAGCAACAGTTAGCACTGTCACTCAATCATTCTTATATTATAACTATTCAATTGATGGAGGCTACAGAAATATGCTGATCAAGGGGCATTCCCTGTATACTTTACGGTGCAACGAACTCAACTGGGGCCACCCAACATTGATCAGCCAATCATAGGTCATGTTTACAACAAAGGAGTCTGGCTTTGGTAGTTGGTAAACCAATCAAAAACGAGAACATGTCTTTAAAGTTCAAAGTGTCGGTTTTATCGGTGGCCCCGGTTGAGTTTGTTGCACTGTCTGTAAGACAAAACCTCACCTTACCTTTGGTTAAATATATATATTTTTTACAAAGCCTGAATATCAGCTGTTTCCCATCTCTCACCAATCATCTAGAGAGGAGATGACTGATATTCAGGCCATGTTTAATGCAACCAGACCCTGGCTTCTTTTGAAGACTGTGATTTAACAGATACAAGGTCAAACTTCTTATCAGCCATCTCTTTGTATTGAAAGAAAAATTTAAAAAAACTTGGTAGTGGGTAATGAATTATGAAATATGTACAGTTATTTATTTTTACAGTGCAATCTTAGTTATTTGAACTCTCAATGTTTTTCAGCACTCCCAATTCTTCAAGAACAAATAGTTGTTAAAATTCTCTTGGATTTGCTTCAGTCAGTTTTTTGCCTCCTATTTTTTGAACAAAATTCATTTTCACTAGGAAGTTAAAAAAAATTGGTAGAGTACTTCCACTGAAGTGATTGCCACATAACATTATTATAAAAATGTTAATATACCAAGTAAATTGTTTTCTTTTACTTACTTTTGAATATCCAATAATAACTGTTAATTTTCATGGGTTTTGTGACATGCAGTAACCAGTGCTACAGTTTTCTACACCTTATCACATAGTCTGGTATAACTTTTTCAGTAACATTTAAGGAAAAACACTAGGTAAATATTATTTCCCTTTTCCATTCTGTCCAGGGTTTATGTAAAATCTTTATTTATATGAAAATAGTTTAATCCACTTATTGTTTTGGAGAATAAAGTGATATAATGCTTTTAATTTGCAAATTATATTTCAAGCAAAGTATATGTTGTACATCATTTTGTGAATTCAGAAGAGTACTATTGCTGTACATGCACTCAACTCTCCTTAGGCACTCTTGTTCCTTCTATTTTTTTCTCTCGGAAAAACAGGATGATGAAAATTAAAGTAAGGAATATTTTTTAGAGAATGCTTATTAAAATTAATGTTATGATACATGGTAGGTATTTTGCCGTGTAAAAATGAATGGGACTTCTCAGATGAGGTGCTATCCATAAACTGGAGTGATGAGTCTGCAGGAGTGAAGTGTTTAGCGGTCTAATGACTTCTTAAATTGGGATTTTGCTTGTAAGGACAAAAGGTTAATCGGTTGGAGCAAGGCCTGCTCCTTAATTGAGAAACCAGAGAATAAAATCTGCGGTGTAAATTTTTGTGGTGGAACGAAACCGCTTAGTTTTCTGTTCAGTGTTACCTCAGTAAGGAATTGTGGTCCATGAAAGGTAAAGAAAAACTCTTTGATGGACTAAAACCTATGACCCCAGGATTTTTTTATCACTGATGGACCAAAATTAAGGACGGTGCCTACTAATACCGAAGTATTTTTGTTTGGTTTATAACTATGCGGGAAAAGCAGATGTTAGCAAGGGCTATTGGAATCTAAACAGAAAATTGGGGGTAACCATGCATTTTTCAGAGATAACTAAGCAATAATATCTCTAAAAAGCGCCAAAATATAAAGCAATGTATGGGATTTTTTCCTAAATTGACGCCTAATTATTTCTGAAAAATGCATGGTTACCCCCAATTTTCTTATGAGATACCAAAAGCATTTGTCAAGTTCTGCTTTCTCCGTATCATGGGTTTTAAACCGCACAAAAATATTCCTGTATTAGGTAGTAGGCACCACCCATAGGAATCTCGAGATGCGCAGAACGTATGCGCAGTAACAATAGTAGGCACGGTCCTTAATCTCCTTACTAGGGTAATGCAAAATTTAAGTGGTTTCCTTCCCACACAGAAATTTACACTCCAAGGATAATTCCCTGATTTCTCAGTTGTATAGTCAGTACTGCACAACACAAAATTTCATTATCCCTTAATTGTTGTGTTATTTCCAACTTTACTCCAAGTTAACTCTCGTGTAGCAAAGTGTAGAAAAACTGCTGGGGATAACCGGCTCCCATAACTGCCTGATGGATTTTTTTTTGGTAAAGATTTTGACAGCGACAGTAGAGGATTTATACACAATTGTTATTTGATTCTATGTCAAACAATTGACTAACTTAATTTAAAACCAGGTACAAATGACTAGGGACTGAAAAAAAAATTTTTCCCTGGAATAATTAGACTTACGACATTTATTGCATTCAACATAGAAAGAACACACTCCTTACACAGATTGGAGTTGAGATTGTGTGGGAGAACCAAAGTTGATTGCCATGAATGAAAGGATATTGGGACATACATGTGTATATCTGGCAACCCCTGTAGATTTTGCAGGGGCAGATGACATCATCACCAAATTGGCAAAGGAGAGAACCTACGCTAGGATCAAGTTTATCAAACGCACTCTCTGATCCACTTTTGATTATTACTAGTTTCCATATATACAAAGTAACAAAAGGAATTCACAAGTGATTGTTGTTTTGACTTTACAATATCAAGAATTAGAGGCAGCCAATTACTGCTGTGGTTTCTCTGAACAAAACGGTATCACTTTGCACTCTCAAAACAATGGAACTAATGTGATTGACAGGAAGTTATGAAAGGTTCCTGTTTTCCTATCCCTACCGAAACAAATGGGAAAAATTATACAGCATTCTTAGATTAACTTAAGAGCAAGAAAGACATCTTGACTCCCTTGTAAATTAATATCAGTTGCATGGAACTGACCATTTAGTTTGAGTTTATACAAAAACCAAAATAAGCACACAAGAATAGCTATCAACCTGGGAATAACAGAAATTTTTAAAAATGAGCTTTTCAATCTAATTTATTGAATTAATGAGCTACAACCGTGCAATAAGAAAATATAAAAATGGCACAAAGCTAATTTGACTTGAAATATTTCTCCTGTATTCAAACATCTCCAATGCGCATCTCCCTCAAACAGAACCTAAACATAAAAAAAATCATTCAATTTGACTAGAAAAAGATGAAATTTTAAATATTTTGTAAATCCTTATAACTTATAATGACTCGTTTTTCAATTGCTCTACGGTGTACCAGTTTGGAACGATCTCGTAGTATTAGTAGACCACATGAATTCATATAACAACACTGGCCTACTATTGTCCGTATTAGCTTGCAATTTTAATATTATCTTGATTAAAGATTTCTTTTAGGAAATTGCTCCCTCGTCAGAAAAAAAACAACAACACTACAAACAGTTTAAAGGTGTGTATGCATACATAAAGATTTGAAGTTATCTTACCTCCTTGATTGACGGAGCTGTCGGACCTTTCGCTTTCCACCGACACAGCAAAACCCCTTCTACTTTTGACATTTAAGCTTATCACACTAACAGTTTTCCTTCAAATCTGCTGTCAAAACGGAACATTTCCACACAGTCGTGCAGGAAAATAAGATGAGGCGTAGGAAAAATTCGATGCTTCCAAACCTGAAAACTTATGCAGAAATTAATCATTTTTTTTATCCACCATCCTAATACAGGAAGATGTCTGAACACTGCTTCTTTTATCCTGTTTTATCCAAATCTCTAGAAGCAAAGACTAGAAAAGACAACTACAGTAAATCGCCTCTTCGCTCGCGTTACCCTTATCCAGGGTAGGTACTTCATATATGGTAATTATTATGTCCTCAAATAATTACCATATATGAAGTACCTACCTTATCCAGCGCCCGTTCCGCTGGATAAGGGTAATGCGGGCTCTGAGAACATGATTGCCGCCATTTTTTAAATGAAGAATCTGGGTACTAGGAGTCCAGGATCAGGAATCGGAAGACCTTAGATAACATAGTCTCCTTCGCAGCCGTTATAAGTGTCGTCACGCTACGCTCCGTGGGGAGGAGCGTTGCGTGACGACCCTTATAACGGCTGCGAAGGAGACTATAGATAACAAGGACTGCAAACCAGATTTCGAGAGCCCAGCGCTTTTCGCGAAAACATGGTTTGGTGGGGGTGCCAATTCTCGCAAGCCCACAAACCTGGTTCCAATCCTTGTTATTTAAGGATTATGGATTTTCCTAGGAATTTCATTCCCATTCAAAAACGCGCGTGGGCTCTGTGGACGAGATTGGGGTACAAGTGCAAAGATCAACCAATCACCAACCCTTGCTCGGTGAAAGGAAAATTAAGAAAAAATGCCCTCTGTTGCAAAAAATCAGCCTTAAATAATTGTGCTCTCTATATTACCAGGAGCCGATGATCATGGGCTCCTGGTATTACATTGTTGATGGGGAGTTTGCTGCATAATTATGTATTAAAAATATATATAACTTTAGAAAGGATGAGGAACTACGTCCATACGATAAGCAGATTTCTATAAATGCTATCCAAAAAAAATTGGAGCTCCGCTTTTACGCTTGGCTAAATATATATATTACTTTCTCCGTCTAGTTTTGTAGTACGCCTGCATTTGTCTGAAACCACGCCTGCAAACGTTTTTACATATCCAGCACATTTAGCCCTTAGTTAATTTTTATAGTTTCATTTGTTTTCACGCGAGCATTTCAATTTAAAATTTTAGAGTCAGAGCGAATCGTTAGTCCAGTTTTCAAAATAAACAGTAAAACTGGATGAAGTTAAATGAAAACAACTTTTCAAGCAATGTTTGACGGTTACGCTAACATTAAATAATCTAGATCTGGGGAAGGGGAGGGAAGGATTCTGCCCACGGCGACTTTGAACCTGAATAACTTTTTTTATATTTGCCCAAAAACCATGAAACTTCAGGGGTTTTTCGAAAATTTATCTGGGAAAAATTTGTTGTGGTCGATTAGTGTTCATGAATTTGATGTTATCGTTGCAACCAATTTTTGACAGGCATTTTTTTCAGAAAATGAAAAATCCCTTCTTAAAATGAAGAAAAATTGCTTTTCTTACGGTATATCCGTATCTTTTTTTGTTTTTGTAGCTCATATTAGTGGCACTTTCCTAGAAGTTGTGGAAAAATCCACAAATCTAAGACGGCTGATCCAAGATGTCCGCCATTTGGCAAGCGTGACGTTATTACCACGTTGTATGACAACATCGGTTGAGAAAAGATAACATCGGCCTAAGGGAGGTGACGTCATCGGGTTATTCTTCGGAGCAGCCACGATCCGAGATCCGATTATACCGGAAATTGACCTGCGTTCACTCTCTTTTAGTAGTAATGGCGGACGACGTCGGTGAAATAAAGACATCGAACGTTTGTTAGGATTCGTTATGGTAGAATACAGAGTTCTTTCTACTTTCGTTTCCCGGCGTATGAACACTGATCTCAAGGATTTTACGCTCGATTTGTGGAAGAAACGTGGAACTATGAAAACAGTCAAGATTTGCACAAGTAACATCGACCTACGAGAGGTTAACATCGACCTAAGGGAGGTACGTTTTAGAGCACTACGTTTGTATCGTATGTGTTATACTGGCACAATCGTATACATGGAAAGCTTATTTGCAGCATTAAAGCTTACAATCTTGCAGGGACTTTTCTAATCGTTGACCTGAGTGTCATTTGAAACTCATAACATCCACCTACAGGAGGTTAACATCTACCTAAGGGAGGTAGAGTAGCCTACAGTGTACATTTTATAGTTTATGTTTTATAATAGTCAATTCATACGCATATAAGCTTACACTCTAGCAGGGAAACTCGGGATCATAAGTAGCTTTTCTATCATTGACTTGAATTTCATAATTTTCATTTTTACCAACTCATAAACATAACATCCACCTACAGGAGGTAAACATCTACCTAAGGGAGGTTATGGTATTATAATAAGGAAGGATGGACTTGAAGAAAGCTTACGAATCTTAAGGGGCTTTTGCACTTCGTGTACATGCCGTTTTAGAATAAATTTATTTATAAAGAATTATTATTATTATTATTATTATTATTATTATTATTAATAGTTCTTTTCTCAACTTTTAACTTGTAAATAACAATTTCAGCTGCTTGGTATATGTTAATAAAGATTATTATATTTATTATTATTTTAAAAAAAATTATTATTATTATTATTATTATTATTATTATTATTATTATTATTAATAGTTCTTTTCTCAACTTTTAACTTGTAAATAACAATTTCAGCTGCTTGGTATATGTTAATAAAGATTATTAAATTTATTATTATTTTAAAAAAAATAATTATTATTATTATTATTATTATTATTATTATTATTATTATTATTATTATTATTATTATTATTATTATTATTATTATTATTATCAAGAAAGGGGAGCAATATGCCAAAACCATGTCATGGATCAGAAGCCGAATTTCATTTGCACTGTTAAGATCTGCACTCGTGTGTCTTAGAGGTTCTAGGACATTACGAAGAATTCAACGTGACATCAAGAACGGGGACATTGACATTGAAACTGCAGAAGGGGCCATTTGAGAGATGAATATTTTGTTTATGTTTTCTTCTCTTCTTTTTATCAAGTGGAACTGATTTTAAAATGCCGAAATTCATTTTTTTAAAAACTTCATGACATTTGTTTTTTTTTTCTTTTTCTTTACAAAAACATTATGCTTGAAAGTAGTGTCAGTTTCTTTTTTTTTTTTTTTTGCAATCGAATATTTAAAAAAAATTATCATTGAAATTTTGCTTGAAAATATTATCTTTTTTTAATCGAAATGAATTGTAAATTGGTTTTTAATAGCTCTTTTTATATACTTTTAATTTGTAAATATTATTAAATTATTATTAATATTATTATTATTATTATTATTATTATTATTATTATTATTATTATTATTTGAAAAGCCTTTTAATCTTACTAGAATGAGATTAATGAGAGTTTTTTCATTTTTTTTTTATTTACACTCATAACATGGAATATGATACACAATATTCCTACTAAACTATTTACAAGAGTTAATGTGAAGAAGCCTGGGGCTTATTAACTATAGGCTTCCCGGAACTATAGGATAAACCATAGAAGTTAATAGTACTGAATGAAAATTCTAATTAATTTTTTTTAAAAGAAGAAAAAAAAGAAAGAAAGAAAAAAAAGAAAAGGTGTGTAGCTCAATAAAGAGTCAATTTAACTAAGAGAGAAGGAATTTTCTAAGTCTTTTGCCAAACAAACTGATACTTTCACTGTTTTGAATTTCACGACTAAGCGAGTTGAAAAACGTAGGACCTTGAAACCGATTTGAGAATTTTCGAAGATTAGTTCGACAATAAGGTATATAGAAAAGGTTGGAATTTCTTGTATTATAAGAATGTATCTGGCTTGCAAGAGTAAACAGATCACGAAAATAATTTGGAAGTAAGCTTCTTTTAAAAAGATACATAAATTTACCTATGTGGTATAAATAAATGTCAGAGAATTTTAAAATCTCCTGTTCTTTAAAAAGAATACCAGTATGAGCATCAAAAGAAACTTTAGATATTATTCTGATTATCTTCTTTTGCAGAACAATAATCCGATTTAAATTAGACTGATATGTCGATCCCCACACAGAAACACATTAAATTAAGTAAGGGTAAACTAGAAAATAGTACAAGGAGCGTAAGGAGCTTTTGGGAAGGCAAACACTAGACATCAAAATAATACCTATTGATTTTGATATTTTTCTAGGAACACTAAGAATGTGAGGCTTCAATGACAAATGCTCATCGAGGATAACACCTAAAAATACTGTCTCTTTCACACGTTCAATTGCATTGTTGTCAATTTGAATAGATATATCAAGTGTTTTCCTCCTTTGCGGTGGTCTAAAAACCATAAGATTTGATTTTTTAAAGTTAATGGACAGCTTGTTTGCTCGACACCATTGTTAAGCATTTTAGAATTCAAGATTCCAGGAAGCAAGTTAAAATCTTTGTGGGAGAAAAATATGTTTGTATCATCTGCAAAAAGAATAAAATCCACGACCTTTGACACGTTACACAGATCATTTATATAGAGTAGAAAGAGTAGGGGACCTAGTATAGAACCCTGAGGCACTCCGCACTTAATTTCGCAAGACTCCGAACTGACACCATTAAATTCCACATATTGTTTTCTATTGCTTAGATAGCTTTCGAACCCTCTAAGTGAAGTGCCACGAACACCATAATGCTCTAATTTGGAAATCAAAATGTTATGATCAACGGTGTCAAAGGCCTTGGACAAGTCTATAAAAATACCAACTGTGCATTCCTTATTGTCAAATTATGACAGAAGAGATTTTGTCATATAAACAAGCAAGAGCATAAGCGCTAGCGGTGGAGTAATGCTTGCGAAAACCATACTGATTGTCAGAGAGAATGTTATGATTGTTAAGAAACCTTAAAAGACAATTATTGTAAATTACTCTCTCATTGCTTACTACAGTAAATTAACAACATTGGTTTTATTTTATTTCTTTTTAGAATGCAACACTTAAACTGCACAGACCGCTGAAGAAACAGCTGCTACTTCAAAGACACTTATGACTCATTAATTCCACAAAAGACATTGTGTACTCAATTCATACGCATTGAAGCTTACTCTTCAGCAGGGAAACTTGGGATCATAAGGAGCTTTTTTATCATTGACTTGAATTTCATTCTATTTTTACCAAGTGATAACAATTCCACCTACGTATACAGGAGGTAAACATCTACCTGAGGGAGGTTATGATGTTTATAGCACCATGCAAGTATGTATTATAATAGGGAAGAATTGACTTGAAGAAAGCTTATGAATCTTAAGGGGCTTTTGCACTTCGTGCACAAGGCCCTCAAATTTGAATGACAATCCTCTTGATTTAGGTAATTCGCTTACTATCTCGAATTGTAGACAAAAACTTAGAGATTACTTCCAATCAAATTGTGAATTCATGTCCTTTTGAGCTCTTGTATACAGGGCTTAGCTTAATTTAATATTTTATTTGTTATTTATTTAATTTTTTTTCATTTAAGTTATTGTTATTATTACCACTATTCATAACGAGCCAGAGGTTCTTAGCAACGAAAATAAAACTTCGGCACCCCTTGGAGATACCAGGCAATTTGCCTGGTTTCTCCACGGGACGTCAAATAACTCGGAGCATTCCAATGTAATAGAATCCATTCTGGCATTTCTTCTGTCTCGCTTGCGGCGTTAATTTTAACGCGAAAGTGTTATAATCCTTGCGCCTAAAAGTTCTTTTTTGCAAGCTTTTAATTAAATTTCTTTCGAGATATGACGTGTCTGCAAACGGATCCCGCATGACATGTTTTACTGCAGTCTGTTTCGGGGCACGCAACAGTTCAGTAGTGTAATCTTTTCGCAGAAATTCAGATTAATACGTAATGAAAAACGGAATCGTGACTTTAATCGCCCGCCACACAGGAATAGAAGGAGGCAAATATGTCGTTAACACTGGGAACCCTGACTAACTTGGAGATCCTTGGAGATACGGAAAATGTTTCAGCAAAGGAATGTAAATCGATCCGATTAGTTGGCTTATTCGTATGCACACTGCAAATTGTCGGCCTGAGCTTTCTTTTTTTTTTTTTTTACTGATATAGCGCGGGCTTAAGATCTGCTCGATTTATAAATTCTGCTGCTCTTTGACAGATTTCCTTTTTAGCAAGGTTTATACAAGCAGTTCCATTGCGATCAAGTTTTATCAATCGGGTCGATTTCGTCCACTTATTCACTTTCTTGATGTGATAAATCGTTATGTGTAAATCAACTCATGCTAAATCGGCCAAACAAAATTCGGCCCAATAAATCGGCACGCGTGCGTTAACCTTGGGCTCACACAAGTACCAGAAAAGGCTACCAAACAAAATAAGCTAAAATATACTAGTAAAAATAGAGCTGTAACAAGGATAAGACATATTGGATTAAGAAACGTTCTCTGGTTAAAAAGATTAAAAACATGAGCTTTCGGCTATCAAATAAATTGACTAGACGTTATACCCGCTAAGTTTTCTAATATCCCTTTCCTTAGCAGAAGTTTGGTTTTTTGTGGTAATGTTGAGCCTCTTTCACGTCTTGTTTATCGTATTAATGTACGTGGTGGACCCAGACATTGAATTCGCGCCTGTTTGTATTCGAATTTTTATGCTTAAATAAGTCACAACAGACCCTTTGAGCCATACGCATGCCGTTTCACAATCTTTGCATTTTTCTGAATTCTTGAGGTGTTCTTTGACATTTGTGAAGTGATGTCCATAAATGAACGCCAGTGAGATGCATTAAATGTCTGACATCACAAGATGTCCCCTACCGTAAATTCTTACTAAAACGCAAATAATTCTGTCAAACATTTAACAATTATTCCAAGAGCGCGCGCTGGATATGAGATGATAGATAGCCAACGAGGCGCGTAGCGCCGAGTTGGCTATTATTTAAAAATCATCTCATATCCAACAAGCGCAAATGTAATAATTGTTTTATTTAAAAAAATCAAGAAATAATGCTAGATCTTACTGATTTCACTGTGCAAGAATAACAAGCAGACAATTTAATGGTCGCCATTTCTCGTATATACCATGGCCGCTAAGCCAATCAAATCACTCAAATTGCATCTATACAATAATTCAGTTTTTAATACGAAATAATATGAAAACTGACAAGAAGGTCTGTCTAATGTGAAGTACCCAAATTCGGGGTGAGGTGCATCTCTGGACATTTGTGGTACTCAGGGACAAGAAAAAGAAATACGTAAGAAGTCTAAGAAAAGTACGTCGTTCATTTAATAGCTACAGAAGGGGGAGGGGGTGGGGACGTAAAATAAGACCACCAGTTAACGCGTTTAGAGACCAGATAATCCCACACCCATCGCTTGTGGGTTGGGATTTATTGTTTATGCATCAGTCAATTCCAGCTGTGCCCATCCCCCCCCCCCTCCCCGGGCAATAGCGGGGCATTTTCCCACACAGTCCATCCCGGTGGGTCGGGCATTAGCCTTCCACTCAATTACCCCGGGGCATTTGACTATCTCACTTTTTTTCACCCTACGGCATTGTCGCTCCCCTAATGACAAATTCCTTGACAAATACACTAAGTTTCTTAATGAACATGTCTAGATAAGACATAAAATGGGACGCTAGAGCTGTAGAATGACCTATTTTTGCACTAACTACGGGAAACAAGACCCAGCTAGGACTTGATTTGGCCTGAATTAGCTTAGATTTTACTGAAAGTAAGACGAGAAACAAACAAAATAAAACATTTTTTTACATGTTTTAGCTACCACCCCGGGGCATTTGAACAACTATTTTGTCCCGGCGGTGGTGCATTTGCCAGTTAATTTTCAAAAAATCTTAATTTTTGAGGGTCGGTCGGGGAGGGGGGGGGGAGCCTAAAAATATTATATTGCTGCTGTTATATATCCCAGAGCGCTCAAGCATACAGTCATGCTAGGACATCAACCTGGATGGACCAGAAAGATATATAACATCCGCCTAGGTTTATAAATTTCGCCTAAAAAATTTACATTGTTTGTGTTATATATCCCAGAGTGCTCAAGCATACAGTCATGCTAGGACATCAACCTGGATGGACCAGAAAGATATATAACATCCGCCTAGGTTTATAAATTTCGCCTAAAAAATTTGCATTGTCTGTGTTATATATCCCAGAGTGCTCAAGCATACAGTCATGCTAGGACATCAACCTGGATGGACCAGAAAGATATATAACAATCGCCTAGGTTTATAATGTTCGCCTAAAAAATTTGCATTGTCTGTGTTATATATCCCAGAGTGCTCAAGCATACAGTCATGCTAGGACATCAACCTGGATGGACCAGAAAGATATATAACAATCGCCTAGGTTTATAATGTTCGCCTAAAAAATTTGCATTGTCTGTGTTATATATCCCAGAGTGCTCAAGCATACAGTCATGCTAGGACATCAACCTGGATGAACCAGAAATGTATATAACATCCGCCTAGGTTTATAATGTTCGCCTAAAAAATTTACATTCTCTGTGTTATATATCCCAGAGTGCTCAAGCATACAGTCATGCTAGGACATCAACCTGGATGGACCAGAAAGATATATAACAATCGCCTAGGTTTATAATGTTCGCCTAAAAAATTTACATTCTCTGTGTTATATATCCCAGAGTGCTCAAGCATACAGTCATGCTAGGACATCAACCTGGATGAACCAGAAATGAATATAACATCCGCCTAGGTTTATAATGTTCGCCTAAAAAATTTACATTCTCTGTGTTATATATCCCAGAGTGCTCAAGCATACAGTCATGCTAGGACATCAACCTGGATGGACCAGAAAGATATATAACAATCGCCTAGGTTTATAATGTTCGCCTAAAAAATTTGCATTGTCTGTGTTATATATCCCAGAGTGCTCAAGCATACAGTCATGCTAGGACATCAACCTGGATGAACCAGAAATGAATATAACATCCGCCTAGGTTTATAATGTTCGCCTAAAAAATTTACATTCTCTGTGTTATATATCCCAGAGTGCTCAAGCATACAGTCATGCTAGGACATCAACCTGGATGGACCAGAAAGATATATAACAATCGCCTAGGTTTATAATGTTCGCCTAAAAAATTTGCATTGTCTGTGTTATATATCCCAGAGTGCTCAAGCATACAGTCATGCTAGGACATCAACCTGGATGAACCAGAAATGTATATAACAATCGCCTAGGTTTATAATGTTCCCCTAAAAAATTTGCATTGTCTGTGTTATATATCCCAGAGTGCTCAAGCATACAGTCATGCTAGGACATCAACCTGGATGGACCAGAAAGATATATAACAATCGCCTAGGTTTATAATGTTCGCCTAAAAAATTTGCATTGTCTGTGTTATATATCCCAGAGTGCTCAAGCATACAGTCATGCTAGGACATCAACCTGGATGAACCAGAAATGAATATAACATCCGCCTAGGTTTATAATGTTCGCCTAAAAAATTTACATTCTCTGTGTTATATATCCCAGAGTGCTCAAGCATACAGTCATGCTAGGACATCAACCTGGATGGACCAGAAAGATATATAACAATCGCCTAGGTTTATAATGTTCGCCTAAAAAATTTACATTCTCTGTGTTATATATCCCAGAGTGCTCAAGCATACAGTCATGCTAGGACATCAACCTGGACGAACCAGAAATGAATATAACATCCGCCTAGGTTTATAATGTTCGCCTAAAAAATTTACATTCTCTGTGTTATATATCCCAGAGTGCTCAAGCATACAGTCATGCTAGGACATCAACCTGGATGGACCAGAAAGATATATAACAATCGCCTAGGTTTATAATGTTCGCCTAAAAAATTTGCATTGTCTGTGTTATATATCCCAGAGTGCTCAAGCATACAGTCATGCTAGGACATCAACCTGGATGAACCAGAAATGAATATAACATCCGCCTAGGTTTATAATGTTCGCCTAAAAAATTTACATTCTCTGTGTTATATATCCCAGAGTGCTCAAGCATACAGTCATGCTAGGACATCAACCTGGATCGACCAGAAAGATATATAACAACCACCTAGGTTTATAATGTTCGCCTAAAAAATTTACATTCTCTGTGTTATATATCCCAGAGTGCTCAAGCATACAGTCATGCTAGGACATCAACCTGGATGGACCAGAAAGATATATAACAATCGCCTAGGTTTATAATGTTCGCCTAAAAAATTTGCATTGTCTGTGTTATATATCCCAGAGTGCTCAAGCATACAGTCATGCTAGGACATCAACCTGGATGAACCAGAAATGTATATAACATCCGCCTAGGTTTATAATGTTCGCCTAAAAATATTTTATTCTATATATCCCAAAGCGCTCAAGCATACAGTGATGCTTAAGGACTTCAACCTGGCTGAACCAGAAAGGTTATAATTGACATCCGTCTAAGTTTATAATGTGCGCCTAAAAAATCAAATCATTTATGTTATATATCTCACATGAAACACCTGAGCATAGAACAATGTTAGGACTTCACCTTAGATAACCCAGAAGTGGTAATAAAAGTAATATTTGTGTTAGTTTTATTGTTTACAACTGAACAAATTATTTCTACTGTTTACAATGATGCTTCACCCTGGATGGACCAGAAAGGATTCAACATCCGCCTTTCAGGGATAATATTATATTGTTTTTGTTGTATATCCCAGAAGCACTCCTGGATACAGGACCTCAACCCGGGTCAGCCAATAAGGTGTTTCAATACAGTGTTTCTTCAGAATGGCGTCTTAAATAATCCACATGTCTTACCAGAAAGAAATCACTCTACAAAAAATATCAGGATTAAACTAAAATGTCCGCCTGGTTTTACATGCATCTCAAGGTTAAGCTTAATGAGCCGCAATTCAAAGGATATATTGCGCCTGACCTTTACTAAATTCAGTAAAACCATGACCTACAATTTGAGAAAAATAATATTTGGGACTGGATTTTAGTGCTTCGTCTTAGTTCATAACATCTTTTCGACGGACGCTTGAAGTTAATACCGGAACAATTTTTCCGTAAAGAGCAGGTAATTCGTACATCGATATCTTTGAAGCAAAACCGTGATTTGATCTTGATTTCGCAGCAGACCTTGCTTAGTGATCTTTGCTGGTCTTGACCGAAATAAATCGACTGATCAATGCAATAATCGTTATGTTGATTACTTTGGAACTGGGGCGACGGACGACTAACACAACGCTGAATAAAGATGCATATGACAGCTTTTTCTTTGTATAACCTTCGATCTAAAAGCCCGCCATTTTTATCCGCGAACATTTGCCGCTTACGGATTACCTGGCCTTACCTCATGAAATATGCTCGGTGAAACTGACGTCTTACATAATCGCACAATCGAAGAACAACAAACTCTCTCAAGGGCTCACTTGAACACAATTCAAATCCAAGACAGTCGAAAGTTGCCATATAGCTTGTCCATGAGAAAGGGGAAGAGCGAGCTACTTTTCCCAATATGCCACTGCGCTCTTGGTAAGATTTATTTCAACATAAAACAATAATTCCATCCTGCTATGACTTCGTCACCGCAACCTCCAACCGTGAAACCGCAAATGACCGCAAATCGAATACGATGACGGCTACTAAGCAGATTTGTGACGTCACCCCTTAGCAACCAGAATTGGCGAATTTTTTCACATCCGGTTATCTCTGGCTCGTGATGTTAACATTAATATTTATCTATTCTATTTACTTATTTATTTATTTATTTGTAAACTGTAAAGTAATTGCACCATTTTGACCAATCTCCTGTATGAATTGTGCCATATAAGCCCCCGGCTTCGGCATCTCAATATCGATTTATACTTATTACCATGCACTCTCTTGTACTATTATTATAAATAAAGAGCATTATATATTATATTGTCTCAGTTGTTCAATAATTATTGTTTTCAAACAGAAGAGAAAAAAAAAGAGAAAGGTCCAAATTCTCCCATGCCAAAGGTGCAGTGTAAATTCAGTTCAATTTCTCTACCTTAGCCAAATTCAATTCCCTCCTTCCCAGGCATGGTACATGTTCAAATGCCATGTGGAGGGGGGGGGGGGGGGGGGGAAGGCATTTATTTTTTGTTCAAATTTGACTTGTTCTCCAACTCATGACAAAGTTCCACCCGTATTTAGAAGCATGGAGCTTACTTGATAACAAATGACACGTCATGAGCCTAAAACATGAAAATGAAAACATTTAGGGGTGGTCATTTGGATCTTTTGAAAAGCACACTCAAAGGTTCATGGCATGGCTCAATTTCATTTTGACCTTTACTTGAGGTACAGATTTGTTGACTTACAAAATAATAGCTCTTTATGTCATATCTTTTTGACTCAATAGCCATAAAGGTTAGCAACCATAACTGTAATTGAATATGGATATTTGAAAGATACATTTCAATATCAGGTGAAAGATTAAGTAGAAGAAAGACCCTCAGTTATTTTTTTTGGGATTTCCTTTCACAACTGCTTAAGGACGGTGCCTACTGATAGCGAAGTATTTTTGCACGGTTTATCACTATGTGGGAAAGACAGATCTTAGTAGCGGGTATTGAAATCCAAAAAGGAAATTGGGGGTAACCACACATTTTTTAGAGATAACTAAGCAACAATTATTCTAAAAAGCAGCAAAATACAAAGCAATGCATGGCACTTTTTTCCAAATTGAAGCTTTATTATCTCTGAAAAATGCATGGTTTCCCCCCAATTTTGGATACCAAAATCACTTGCTAAGTTCTGCTTTCTCCGCATAGTTTTAAAGTGCGCAAAAATATCCCTGTAATAGTTGGCACCACCCATAGGAATTCCGAGTATCTCCAGATGTGCAGAACGTATGCGCAGTAACAATAGTAGGCACCCTCCTTAAGTTGTAGAAAGGACTTAAAGCATCTTTCTTCCAATTAAACATTACTAAAAAATGTTGGTCATTTTGTATCTTTGCACTCTAAGTGGTACATATATACCAATCTACACAATTTCCTGCCAGAGAGGAACAACATTATGACCATTTGCATCCAATCCACCATTATATGGGAGATCCTCCATCAATTAACCCTACAAACTTGAATAACACATTTTACATAATTTTGCTACATGACGAGAGGTCAAGCTTGACAATAACAGTTCAACAACATCTGTTGTACTTAATGTCTTTTCAGGAATTAATGAGTCATAGGTGTCTTTCAAGTAGCACTTTCTTCAGCGGTCTCAACGGTTTAAGTATTGCATTCTGAAAAGAAATAAAATAAAACCAATATTGTTAATGTACTGTAGTAAGCAGTCAAACAGTCAAACCTCTTGTAACTGATCACAAATTAAATTAAAATAAATTCTGACATATTAAGGGTTATGTTTTTAGAAATGATCTATCATTTCAACAGTCATAAACAGTCACTTCTAGCAAAATTTAATGTGGAAATTACAGGTTGATGGGGTCAACCAAGAAAAAATGACAACAACAACAAGAAAACAATTGCCTTTAATCATCATAACAAGCTATTATGCTATTTTAATGCACCTGCAATTTTTCTATTTAAACCCATAACACCTCTCACAGCAAATTTTTATGGCTGTAAAAGTGTTTCATAAGATAAATATATAAATGGCCCAGTGTAGGTCAGTGTGTTGCCAAAAAATAATATTGATAATATTATGAGTGTAAATAAAAAAATGAGAAAACTCTCATTAATCTCATTCTAGTGAAATTAAATGGCTTTCCAAATAATAATAATTATAATAATAATAATAATTTAAAATAATCTCTTTATTTACATGTTTCAAG
The DNA here is from genome assembly GCF_977016875.1 of Pavona decussata. Lineage (NCBI taxonomy): Eukaryota > Metazoa > Cnidaria > Anthozoa > Scleractinia > Agariciidae > Pavona > Pavona decussata. Next base: position 582,854 of record NW_028145579.1, read on the forward strand.
AAAATTGCTTATTTACAAGATAAAAGTTAAGTATAAAAAAAGAACTATTAAAACCTATTTACAATAATTATTATTGTGAAACGGATTACTAAGTAAAACTGAGTTTTTTCTTTGAAATGATACCGAAAAGCAAGCGTAAATCGGTTATTTGCAACTAAATGCTAACTTTTTGTTCACAAAAGTGTTGGAAATTTCTTAGAGTCGAATCACAGATAACGCGAGTTTGCAACTTTTCAACCATCCTGAAGTAGACGACTGACAAAAAAGTCACTATTTAAATTCTGGCTTGCGCAGTTTCTGATGTAGTGTCAATGTCAGACATATTGGCTACTCTTCTCTTTCTCCTGGTTCCTCTGAGACACAGCAAGGCTGATCGTAGAATGGCAAAGGATACCTTCGCTCTTAATAATAATAATAATAATAATAATAATATTAATAATAATAATAATTTAATAATATTTACCAGTTAAAAGTACATAAAAAGAGCTATTAAAAACCAATTTACAATTCATGTCGATTAAAAAAAGATAATATTTTCAAGCAAAATTTCAATGATAATTTTTTTTAAATATTCGATTGCAAAAAAAGAAAAAGAAACTGACACTACTTTCAAGCATAATGTTTTTGTAAAGAAAAAGAAAAAAAAACAAATGTCATGAAGTTTTTAAAAAAATGAATTTTGGCATGTTAAAATCAGTTCCACTTGATAAAAAGAAGAGAAGAAAACATAAACAAAATATTCATCTCTCAAATGGCCCCTTCTGCAGTTTCAATGTCAATGTCCCCGTTCTTGATATCACGTTGAATTCTTCGTAATGTCCTAGAACCTCTAAGACACACGAGTGCAGATCTTAACAGTGCAAATGAAATTCGGCTTCTGATCCATGACATGGTTTTGGCATATTGCTCCCCTTTCTTGATAATAATAATAATAATAATAATAATAATAATAATAATAATAATAATAATTTTTTTAAAAATAATAATAAATTTAATAATCTTTATTAACATATACCAAGCAGCTGAAATTGTTATTTACAAGTTAAAAGTTGAGAAAAGAACTATTAATAATAATAATAATAATAATAATAATAATAATAATAATAATTCTTTATAAATAAATTTATTCTAAAACATAAACTATAAAATGTACACTGTAGGCTACTCTACCTCCCTTAGGTAGATGTTAACCTCCTGTAGGTGGATGTTATGAGTTTCAAATAATAATAATAATAATAATAATAATAATAATAATAATAATAGTAATAATAATAATAATAGTAATAATAATAATAATAATTCTTTATAAATAAATTTATTCTAAAACGGCATGTACACGAAGTGCAAAAGCCCCTTAAGATTCGTAAGCTTTCTTCAAGTCCATCCTTCCTTATTATAATACCATAACCTCCCTTAGGTAGATGTTTACCTCCTGTAGGTGGATGTTATGTTTATGAGTTGGTAAAAATGAAAATTATGAAATTCAAGTCAATGATAGAAAAGCTACTTATGATCCCGAGTTTCCCTGCTAGAGTGTAAGCTTATATGCGTATGAATTGACTATTATAAAACATAAACTATAAAATGTACACTGTAGGCTACTCTACCTCCCTTAGGTAGATGTTAACCTCCTGTAGGTGGATGTTATGAGTTTGAAATGACACTCAGGTCAACGATTAGAAAAGTCCCTGCAAGATTGTAAGCTTTAATGCTGCAAATAAGCTTTCCATGTATACGATTGTGCCAGTATAACACATACGATACAAACGTGGTGCTCTAAAACGTACCTCCCTTAGGTCGATGTTAGCCTCCCGTAGGTCCATGTTAACCTCCCTTAGGCCGATGTTATCCTCCAATAGGTCGATGTTACTTGAGCAAATCTTGACTGTTTTCATAGTTCCACGTTTCTTCCACAAATCGAGCGTAAAATCCTTGAGATCAGTGTTCATACGCCGAGAAACGAAAGTAGAAAGAACTCTGTATTCTACCATAACGAATCCTAACAAACGTTCGATGTCTTTATTTCACCGACGTCGTCCGCCATTACTAGTCTTACTACTAAAAGAGAGTGAACGCAGGTCAATTTCCGGTATAATCGGATCTCGGATCGTGGCTGCTCCGAAGAATAACCCGATGCCGTCACCTCCCTTAGGCCGATGTTATCTTTTCTCAACCGACAATATCACTTCCCGTTGCGGACGTCATAGGAGACATTTTTGGACGTATACTATCTATCCTGTAAGCCTCATTTTCATAGCTTCTATAGTTACGAAGGCGGAATCGCCAAAAAATCGAAAAAAAACGCCCACTTTTCTTTCTCTTTCTTCGTCGTTTTCTTCTCAAAATTCACCTTATTTGTAAAGTTTACGCTTTTCTGTAATCAATATTCGAACAAAAGCGGAAGATCAAAAAGAAAAAAAACTTCATGAGATCTTTCAACGTAATTCCCAACTTACCCGCCAACGACTGAAATGTCGAGGAACAACAATGACCTCCAGCTCCTTCAACACTTCTGACATTTCACCATGATGAGAAACTTTACCCCAGCCGGTTTCCCAACAGACAGATCCCAGCGGCAGCTTCTCGGTGGATTCGGGCAGGCAAATGGTACCTACGTGTTCGTTCAAAGTGGCAGGCTGCGTCAGCTTTAGCAAAGCGAAGTCATATCTTGGAGGATGCATGATGCGTTTATTGATAGTGTGAATCTGCTCCTTCCCACTCTTGACATTAATATCGTGTTCACCAAGTCTGCGTGGAGAAACGAAATATCAAGTGTAATCTCTGATACTATAATCAGATACCGAGTAAATTTGATAGCTTTTGAGTGTAAAACTTTGTTTTGTTTGTTTGTTTATTAGTTTGTTTGCTGAACCCTTGTCAGCACACTCCTTTACAGTTCAGGAAATTGAAGCCCTGGTTAAGTTTGTTATGCTCTCGACAGGTTTCGTTTTTTTGGCCTTTCCCACCAGTTACTACTCAGATTTAAAAAGTTCATAAAATTCACTTTCAAACCATGTTTGGGTATGTTTTTCCGACCAAAGCACTTGTAAGTATCCTGTTCTAAAAATCCCACTACTAATATTTTCTCTTTGAAGTAAAACTGTAAGTGGTCCGATAACCACGTCTTCATTTTCGCGTGAATTTCCAAAACAAAAAAATGGCACTGAGGCTATCCCGCGTATGTACTTACGTTAAACGAATAGTCAAAGAATTGAACCATAGATCAACACAGTGAGCTGAGGTGATAACCCACTGTGCAGTTATTAAAGAACCGCTGCAGAACTGCTTGCCATGTTCATGCAGTTGCACGTGCCAGCGCCATTCTCCTGGATCAGCAACTTGCCCACCGACGATTCTTTTGGCCAATTTGACACCACAGCTCACAACTACCACCAGTAAAATAAAACGATAAAAAAAAAGGAAACAACTTAAACTTTTAATAATATTACCTTTCCGCATCTATTTATTTTTCTCAAGTACTTTATGATGAGATACTATAAAAGCTTCTCTTACAGTCACATTTGTTGGAAAAATGTTTCGTTAGCTGCAACAATGTTTATGAAAGTGACTCGCAGCACCAATGGGAAACTGGTTTGGCCCTCCACTAAGGGATGAGGAGATCTGCACGCTTACATAGGTGCACTCTGATTTTCTAAAATTAAATATTTATTTAACGTTTTTAAATTTGCAACGGGTGCTCCATACCATTTCTCACTTGCATGATGAGTTTTAGACCCACTAACCACTTTTAAAACATTTTCAATATAGGTAGTTGCAAAGAGAATGGCTGGAAAACCTTATAACTTGCGGTAGCCGGACAACTCCAACACCAGCTCGAAATTTGTAACTCGCAACGCCATGATCGACATGCATTCTAATCACAATTTCTTCTAACCAATACTTACGACCATGCATTCGATGCTTCTTTACATCTTGATTCCCATCATTGTACGATTAGCTTTCCAGATACAATCAGGCTTCAAGCCTTCAATACACTTTTAGCATAATTTATATCAAACTAATGCAAAATTCTTCGAACAAATCTGGAGGACATTGAAAGTCTCCTATCAGTTCATCGAAGTTAATGTGTCCCCATGATCCGCTTGAAGAATCAATCAACTGAATTTGTGCCAACTTTCCTTTATAAGCACTGATATCCCAAGTAACTCGACGCATCGCCTCTGAGTTTCGTCCAGTTGTTTTATAAACAGCCTGACGAGTTTGTAAACAAACAAATTTGTGTGAATTTAACAAAAAGATTCCATGTTGCCGTGCGTCTGTTCAGTAAGAGATCACAGATGACGTAAAAATGTGGTAAGAACAAAAACGTTGCACACGAGGCGCAGCCGAGTGTGTCACTGATGTTCTTACCAAATGTTGACGTCTTCTGTGATCTATTACTGAACAGACGCACGGCAGAATAGAATCTATTTGTTTTATATAATAAAGAAGCTAAAGTTGTTAATGGTGACGTCATCTATGCGTCTGTCCTCCAATAGATCATAAGTAAAAACCAAGCAAAATGCGTGTAGAATTTAGCTTATTATATGAACAGTTATTACAAAAATAAATATATGTTGTATATTGACTAAAGACATCAGTATGCTATGATGTGACATTGTTTAGAAAACAATAATTACAACAAAAAAATAAAACGTCTCACGCTCCAAAAATAAATTACCAAACTAAAAGGAACCGTACTTGAAAATGTAATTTGATCCACGGCCCATGCGGTTTTTTTGGCATAATTAATATCGTTGTCCGGTACATGCGTGGCATTGACAGTTTTGATAGATTACGAGAGTCTATCATTATTTTACCCAAATATATTCCCCGCACAAACTATGAAATTGTTTATTTATGTTTATTATAACGCTGACATCTAGGTGTTTATTTAGTCAAGTAAACAATAAGCTTTCTTAAAACTTATACTTTCTTTTGAAAAACGTGGCAGTAATATAAATGTCGAGACTGCGCATTCATAAATTCCATGAGGTATTCTCACGCGAATTCTCCAAAATTAGAAAGCCCATCAAAGTTTGCTCGAATAAGCATCCAGTCTACAATACGTGATTTAATCCAAGAACGATGAGCCTGTTATGACTCTCGCAAGTTACACACTAAGTTATCCAAATAGGGAAGGAAGGCCGGGCAGAAAGGGACCTAAAATTGAACATTCATGGCACTGAAAGCTAACGGCAACATGAAGTCTTTAGACGTTTCTTTGAAATTTATATGGAAACAATTTGGTATGGCAAATCAGTCCTTAACTAAATATTTCCATGGCAAGAACAAATTAACAGTAATGCTTGTAGAGATTTCTAGTTATTCGGTCTTTTTTTTTTAAATATCTGTTGCTCTTCGCTGCTTCTCCATTCTATAGCATTTTGGCGTTGCTTGTTATTTTGTCCTGATGATAGTATGGCATCTTCGTACCATTATACTAAATCAGGATTCCATTTCTGTACATATACATACCACTTATGTTACTTCTCCTACACTTGACAATGAGGACGTTATTTTGTTTGTTTGCTTGTTTTTGTTTTTATTTTCTGGCTTTCTGAGATTTTAAAGTAATCCAGAAATCCGAGACGGTGAATTCAAGATGGCGGCTGTTCAGAAATAATGACGTAATTACAATGCGCCATCGTCCCACATTGCGGACCACAAAGGAAAGGAATTTTGACGTAATAACACGCTTGATATGTTGTTAGAGGAGGTCGGGCAGAATATGTCTGTCCTGGCTTAGAAACTAGAATTATCTCCAGCTTGCTCAGATTGCTTTCGTTCTTCTTATTTTTAGCTGCGGTTTTCAGTAAGCCATTTAAGGTTTCAGTAAGCCAGATATTTGCGGCAATGTGAATGTAACGGGTACAAATAATTATAAATGTTGTTCCGCTTTCGGGCATTCCAAATTCCACCGTTCAGCTATGCTTCGTATTAGTAAACCGTTTAGATAGTTACCTGCCCATCGACAATTAATTCCACTCTCTCGTGTTCCATGTTATTCCCTCCTCCAATTAAAAAGCTTATACTGTTACCAGTCAAGCGGAGAGGCGGTGATGTCAGGGTCCCCTGGGGTCCGTCGCCTTGAGTGGCTCCAGCTGTATGTAATTGTGAGGGCCTGTTCTCGTAAGTTCCAATCCACCAGTTTCCTTGATGGTTTGATGCTCCAGCATTTCTAGACGCTGAATTGTCACCGTAGGTGGGTTGGTTATTAAAGGCTGTCCCGTATCGAGTCCAGCCAGCGAGATTCTCAATTTCGAAATCAATTTAAGTCGCACATTCTACAAAAAAAAAGAGAGGTCATACTGTGATTGTAAACTTTAATCCGTAAGTATGTTATTATATGGACCCTTCCGCAGGTAAAGGGGATTTAATTTGCCTATGATATTGACTACTATTTTAATCGTTGCTCGCTTTGCTCTGATCATTAGTTTTCAAATGAGTTTTGCAAAATCTAGCATCTCGTAATAATTATTATAATTATAAAAATAATATATCATTATCGCAAATGCCAAATAACTTTGTCAATTTGAAGCCAAGGAGAATGTCACACAACATGGAATGGAATTAACACTTGCCATAAAATAACGCTAGCTCATATTACGCATTTGCCGTTCGTACTAATGCACAATTGGTACAGTAATCATACACATCACTGTAATACAGACACCAATACATGTATCTAATACGGACACCACCATTCTGGCTATGGCTATTCCCAACCGAACCCAATTATCGTATGCCTGTAATCAAGCTTTTGATCATGACCCCTCTCCACAGTCTACAGTCCCTGATGGTGTCCAAAGAGAGAAAGAGTTGGCTGTATTTATTTAATTTTATATGTAGTGTTCCAATTCCTTTCTACTTAGAACATTATACAACTTTAGGAGCTGAGTGTTAACGTAGTGAATGCCAAACTGGAGACTGAGATACCTTCACTGAGTGGAGACATAAACAATGTTTGGCACCGAAATTGTGGTATAAGTAAATGCTACTACTACTACTACTACTACTACCACTACCACTACCACTACCACTACCACTACCACTACCACTACCACTACCACTACCACTACCACTACCACTACCACTACCACTACCACTACCACTACCACTACTACTACTACTACTACTACTACTACTACTACTACTACTACTACTACTACTACTACTACCACCACCACCACCACCACCACTACTACTATTACAAACCTGGGGCGCATTCAAAGTCTCCTCTAAGGTCATCAAAATTGATATGGCCCCAGGACCCGCTTGACTTGTCAATCAATCGAATCCTCACATACTTTCCTTTGAAAGATTCAACTCCCCAACTCACTCTGGTCATAGTTTCTGAGTTTCCAGTACTGGATTGTACGGCAACCTAATGAGTTAAACAAAAACAAAAACACTGTAAATGGCAATGACCACTCATTATTTCTAAAGATGTTATGAATTGAAGCATTGCCGGGTTATCCAGTTATACATCACTTTAACCCGGGTTATCCGGGTTATACATCACTGCTAGACGTTTTATGCACTCAAAAAGCTATTTTAATTGGGTGACCTTTCACGGCGATCAACTCTTCGAGTCAAAGTCACACGGCGAGCTGTGCCGATCGGTTGGTTGTTGTTGTCAAGAGAAGATTAAACATAATGGTAACGCAAAACACTTTATCTGTCCACTGAACATGGTGAATTGTAGACTTTTCATAGTCCCCTATTTTTCCGTGGGATTTTCGAGACTTGTACTGGCTTCGATCGAACTCCCGCCATCTTGGTTTGAAAGGCGAGCGCAACCGCAGGGGGAGGGTGTCTAGACTACTGAGGGGAACGGGAGTGGGGAGGCGCTCCTCCTCACTGACTTAACGTGCCCATACTAGGGCCTCCTTTGGTAGTTTAGGCACTCTCCCCAGGATGTGCTCGCCTTTACAAACCAAGATGGCAGGAGTTCAATCGAAAATCGCACGGAAAATAGGGGACTGTGAACAGTCTAGTTGAATTAAGTACGGTACCTACTAATACAGAAGTATTTTTGTGCAGTTTATGACTATGCAGGAAAAGTAGATCTTAGCAAGGGCTATTAAAACCCAAAAAGAAAATTGGGGGCAACCACGCATTTTTCAGAGATAATTTAGCAACAGTATTTATAAAAAGCGCCAAAATATAAAGCAATGTATGGCAGTTTTTCCTAAATAGAAGCTTAATTATCTCTGAAAAATGCATGGTTACCCCCAAATTTCTTTTTGGATACCAAGTACACTTCCTAAGTTCTGCTTTCTCCACATAGCTTTAAACCGCTCAAAAATATCCCCATAATAGTGAGCACTACCCATAGGAAACCCGAGTATCTCGAGATGCGCAGAACGTATGCGCAGTAACAATAGTAGGCACCGTCCTTAAGGAATAAATGGACATCGTGGCAACTGAAGTTGCAGTAACTTACGTAAGACAGGCCTTATTCCAGAGCTAAAAATATAGAAATTCAACAATTAAATTTTATCTCCTTGAAGCATAATATGGATGTTTATAACAAAAAAAAATCAAAATAGTAAATACAAAGAATCAATCACTAGAAGTTACCCCTCCATCGACCAACAGCTGCACTCCAATTGCCCCATCGCCCCCTCCTCCGGCAATCAAAAAACTTATACTATCGCCCGTCAAACGCAGAAGTGGTGACGTCAAGGTCCCCTGGGGCCCGTCCCCTTGAGTGGCTCCAGCTGTCTGTGATTGTGAGGGCCTGTTCTCGTAGGTTCCAATCCACCAGTTTCCTTGATGGTTTGATGCTCCACCATTTCTAGTCGCTGAATTGTCGCCAAACGTGGGTTGGTTGTTGAATGCTGTTCCTGTTCGAGTCCAGCCAGCGAGATCTCCATTTTCGAAATCAAATGTTGCACATTCTGTATGGAAACACAGGCGGAAATAACTTATTAAGTAAAAGTTCTCTCAACTTCATCCAATAATGATATAAACGAATTTCAAACGCTCTTGTATTTAACAATTACACTGACGTGAACGCGTTGTACATCAAATAGTACTCCATTGTAAGGCATATTTACGTTGGGTAACAGGTGATCAGGAGGGAAGGCGGGGAAGGACCTTACAAAAGTACGACGACAGCATTAACACCAACAAAACCGTCACTTAGAAATAAATATCTTGCCTATTCCCTATGAGCCTTTTCTTAGACCTTATCTCGACACAGAAGCATTTACTTCTACATATATATAACTTGGCACTTACTTCGTTTGTCATTTGCAGCTGTTCCCTGAACATATATATAATTTTCGCTGGGAAACGGCGAAAACACAAATATTGCCCAAAGAGGGAAATTGAAACGATACATCGTCCGCTCTTAATTAGCTGTGGCCGCAACTTGAAAGATGTAAGATAACTAGACATAATGGTTGATTGATAAAACCTTGCGACTGCTCTTAATTACACTTAGTTCCTGAAAAGTGCATTTCATAAACAATCAAACAGTAATAAAAATTGGACAATTCCTGACACCTCAGAAGCAAAAAAAAAAAACCAGCAGTAGGTAAACGGTAATTGCATTTCTTCGGGCACCGTAGTGTTGCTAGTGTATGTCAGACAACAGGCTCAGTGAAATTACGACTAAACATTTAGAACCAAAACCAACATCTACTCCCAATCTTTAGAGGTCAGGGGCCCGTTTCTCGAAAGTCTTTCGAGAAACGGGCCCCTGAATGCTTAGCGTTGCTTATTTGAGTTCGTATGCAAGAGGGTATTAATCAAGGGAAATGAGCGCTATCTAGACAATTGCAATTGTGAACAGAAACCACATTGCATTCCTTCAAATGAAGTTTGTTGTCAAACAATTGATCAGGCATAAGTGTTAGGGAAAAAAATAAAGCCAAAAAGTAGGGTTAGGGAAGGTACAAAATCAAATTCAGTTTAAGTGAGTTTGCTTCATAACCATAACTTTGTTAAGAAGCGATCTAACAACAACAAACTCTGGTGTCACTTCTGACTAAGAACAATCTTTAAAGTAACTTGCTTAACGACAAAAATGATAAGCCGAATTGGAAAACATCTAAACATTTTGGTACTGGTATTTTCAGTCAATGTAGAAGAAAATGTTTAATGATTCGAAAAGGTTCAGGTTTTACCAGCAACGGCGTGAATGGCAGCATTGTTTAAAAGACATCGGGTGTTATTTATAAGCCCTGATAATGGTCTCCTTGAATGCCGCGTACGTAAAGGAAAGCCCCATTACCACATGAAAAGATATGTGATTACAACAGAAAGGCGTCTTGCAAAACTCTTTGTTAGGCAGTGGTAAATTAAAATGTCCTCGGCAACTTAGGCAGGCTAGAAGGGCTCCAAAACAAACTATAGACTTGCCTTAAAACGGATATATAGAAGAAAAAAAATTTTATCGGCGTTGTCGCAACAATCTTGTCACAATCTTTATTCAACTTGCGAAAAACGCTTGCTGAACAAGCTTACGCCATCTCTTTTGGAACTGCACGGTTAAAAATTCGCGCGAAAATCACGCGCGCAAATTGGCGATCAAAGTTCAATTCTTTCTTCTTTGACAGTAAATAACATCCTACACGGGATTGCAAAAAGAAAGCAACAAAGCTAAACTTTAAGTTCTTAAATCCTTCTTAACACTCATAAAACAGGAATGCTCACTTTCCGAGATTAGCAATCACACCTTACGTCAGTTGGACGCTATATTTATCACAGGTCTCAAGAGGTATAACAACCTCAAGACAAGTAGTGTAGCCTTCATCCTTCATACCTCAGTTATAATACCCATACAAATCCAGGGAGGGGTATAATTTCCATGCTTCATACATATTTTCTATCTATTAATGACAGCCAAGGTGGCCTCTCTTATAAGTCTGGTGGTTTCTTGAGGTCTCCTCGCCATTACCTTGACCTGAAATTGCATGATTTCTTTTTTTTTAGTAAGGCATGATGATGATGATGATGATGATGATGATGATGATGATGATGATGATGATGATGATGATGATGATGAAGATCCATACCTCAGATCTTTGTTATATGTAGACCTTAGGATTTGGGGAGAAGGGCCGCCGTAAAAACCCACAGAAAATGCAGTCTATTGCTTAAACAACAACACCAGTTGGACATCTGTAGTATCTCTGTTGTTTGCAAAATGATATTTCTTTAGGAATACCCTTAGCACGGCTTACAACATTCTCTGCTAGTTTGGTTTCGCTGAGTCGCTATTTGGTCTCTCATTAGTATTCCTGACTATCGGTGATTTTGTTTATGCCTCTAAAGATGTTTGACAAATATTACAACTTAAGCAGTTGCGAAAAAAGAAGCCCAGCTTCAACTGGATCCGAAGCCGTGTCCTTCACGATACCGGTGACAGTGCTCTGGGTCATTTTGTAACACTTCATATATTTAATTCTACCTCTTGCCTCCTCTACGGAGATATTAAGAATTCACAAAATGACCAGCTCTCGCTTAGCTTGATAGCTCAGTTGGTAGAGCACTGCACCGGTATTGTAGAGGGCATGTGGGTTTCTTTTCGCAATTGCTTAACTTACGAACACTGAGTACATAACATGCGCTGCTGTATGGTCTCTAATTTATGAATTCTTCATCCGAAGTTCAAATACATGTAACCGTCATTTCATATATCTCACTTACAAAGCACTTTCAGGAAGAAAATTTATTTGGATCGCAGTGATTGACCTAAGAAGGGAATATCGTGATTGAAAGTAGAAGATTGAAACGATCCGGAAGCCTTTTTTTTGGTCGACTAATCACCACCATTATTCGCTCTTGTATGTTAACCAAGCAAAACTTTTAGTAAAAATGCGCGTATCTATATTCAACTATTAAAGTCTTAAAATAAATGCAATGGTATATTTTAAGCCTGGCGACGATGTGTTATTCAGTCAGTGACACAGGCATATCGGAAAAAAGAAATCCGAGTGCTCCTAACAGAACTCGAACCTAAGACCGATTACAATTACGGATGCTCTACCACTGAGCTACAGGGGACTCGTGGGCCACTAAACTAGATTCATAGGACAAACATCCTGAGTACTGCTAGGATTTGATGGGTAGATACATGAGAATGATGTGTTATTTAGTTAGTGACACAGGAATACGAGGGAATATGAAATCCGACTTCTCCCATTCTTAAGCTAAACGAGTTTAAAAAACTCGTATTCTACAGGACAAAAGGAAAAAAATTCGAAACCCGAGATTAAAGCAGAGGATTCCATTTTCTTTTTGTTATTCGGCTGAGAATTAAAAATATGAATAAAACAAAAAACAATTGCAAACGCGGAAAACTTTAGAAAGCAAACTTGTTTATTTATCTGCATAATTATGTTTATTGTTTTATTTGTCAGTTCGTTTTCTACTACGTTGATTAATTCATAAAACCGGTTTTTCACCTGTATACTTGATCTTGTTAACTACCAGATATTTCATGCCATTTAATAATTTACTTCAATAAAACATCAATTTAAGCCAGGATAACTTTCAAGTCGCATAGCTCTTTCTAGTTGCAAATACTATTTCTAGTTTTCTTTTATCCTCTGACAGTCAGGGTTTTCCAACAGGCCATTGCCACAATGACAAAGAGTGAATTAGGGGAAGTGGCGTAAGCAGTACTTTTGGCTCTTCCTCCTCTTTTCACGTGCTTTTCACATGAGGTTTGCTTGCTGCTACTCAAACACAGCGCGTGATCCATCACGTGGAAGACATACTGCTGTTCAAATACGCCATGAAACAGGTAGGCACCAGGGCCGTCAGCGAACACACCTAGGGAAAAAAATTTAGTTACGTGCGTAGGAGAAGCACAAAGTTTACTGCAATAGTGATAACTATTAAATGCAGTGGTACATGTAAGGCTACATTTTTCTAATGAATAATGCTTTTTTGCCATGAATGATTTGATCCAAATTTTGCTACACAGTTAGGTAATGAGTTACTTGTGTCATGAAGCTAAGGCAAAAGGGTGTAAGCATGCTCGATTCCTCCTGGAGAAGCCGCTCACTGCGCATCATTTGAATAGGAATTTATAACTAAACCGATACTTCCGACAGTTACTATCCTAGTTAGATAAAAATATAATAATCCTAGTAATAAAGACATTTGCACAATATAGGCAAAATTCGACAAAGCGTGTAGCGAAACAGAAAATATTTCAAGCTTTTAACATTGGAAATTTTCTCTTTAAGTGTAGAGGAATGCTAAAGAAAGTAATTTATTTGTCTGCCCGCACCCTCGCTCGCTCATGAGAGCATGAATATTATACCTTTCCCATTTAATTACCAAGCATAAAATTTAGCTCCTGTAATATATGTTTTTTTCTTTGATCAAAATTTTAATGAAATTAATACCGTTGAGATAAAAATAATAAAGGAGTTAAAATGATAACGATGATAATGATGATGATGATGATGATGATGATGATGAACGACCTTTCACATACCAACATCTTCAGTTCCATGAGTCTCAGAACTACGCGGCACTGTAGCTTGTTGTTTGTAGTCTTTATCTGCTGTGTCTACCCCTCTCAGGTCTGGACGAGCACCATCGGTAGCACCCTCTCCATTAGCGTAACCAAGAGGAGTGTAGGTCTTGTTATCAGAGCCCACTGCAAAGTCGCCGTCTAACCCAAGCACAGTGGCACAGTGTTGAATATTGGGTTCCCACGCTTTGGGTAAGCGCCGATGGTAAAGACGTGTGAGTGGTCAGCGGTCACTGTTATCAGGGTTTCATCTAAAATGAAGGTAATCGATAATAATAATAATAATAATAATAATAATAATAATAATAATAATAATAATAATAATAATAATAATAACAATAATAAGAATAATAATAATTTATTCACGTGCTATTTTAAGTTTCGCTTGGCTCACAGGTTACGCTACGCGCCCTGTGGTGCTTCTTATACTGTGCATACAGATAGTTTTACTGCGCATAATAATAATAATTTGTTAACTTATATTGCGCAGGTATCAACATTGCTGTTTTCAATTGTGCATTATAATCTTGAAGAAATAATTGGACGTACGTGTATTTAAATGTTTTTGAAAATGCAGTACTTGGTATAAGACATTTTTTACCAGCACCGGCCTGGTAAACCATGCTTATGTTGTCTTTGAAAACCTAGAATTTAGACTCGAGCAAAGCAAGTTTGTTATCTGCTATCAGATAAGGCGTTAAGCCAGATCTAGTAGAGAACACGTCTAGAGTAGAGGTGGTGTTCATCAAACTTAACTTGTGGTCTAGTAAGTTAGGTAATTTTTCGTAAGCCTATACCAGAAAAACGTTACGTCATTTGCAATAAATTGTCGATCCTACAGGAAAAGAAATTTCAACCAGAAACCCCCCTCGCTCCCCCCCCCACCCCCCCCCCCCCCCAAAAAAAAAAAGAAGAAGAAGAAGAGACCATACTTGTGACAAAACCCGTAACAACAACCACGACAACAACAGAAAAATATCTGTCGGACATTTCCCAAAATTACCCGATTTATATATCAATCTGCAAACAAGAAACGTTATCTGATATATGATAAGGGGTGTGCACATCGATGGACAATTGAATTTTTTTTTTTTTTAACCCACAAAAGCGTGCTGACACGCTGACAAGACTTAAGGTGGTAGATTTCTTTATGTACTTTATATTTCTTACATTTTTAACTTAAATTACTCCTAGAATAAGATATCAACCCTCTCTGAAGCAATTTAAAAGAGTCATACGTAATCAGGACCTTACGGCCCTAGCAGAAAATGTCAGTAACTGTCGAGGCTGCAACCTATGCCGAGAATGATTAGGGTTTACATGATTTTTTTTTTTTTTGCGATTGATGTATGAAATTTTATTAATATGGTTTAAGATGTAAATTTTTAATTCATTTTTATAATTTTTTAGAATTTTTAGAATTTAGTTAGGTGTCCACTATTAGTAGAGGGGACTTCTCCCCTCAGCTACATTTCTTGACACGTTAATAAAGTTATTATTATTATTAAATTACTTATCGTTCCAAAGCTGTCATCTACTGAGAAATCAGATAAAGGATGAGGACTGCTTGCAGATTAAAGGAACAGTGGTAAATAACAGGGGCGGTACTTCAGTTTTCCCTTCTCCTCAAAAACTAACATTTCTAAATTCCAATTCGATCTGGACTCTGATCGAGGGCCACAGGTTTGTCAGTCGCAAAAGGATTGTTGTGTCATCCTCGTTTAACAATGTTGATTTATTTAGTAGGGTCTTTTTACCTTTCTTAGTCATTTCTATAGCCTTAGCCACTGCTTTATCCAGAGCTACCGTGTCACGTAGAGCTCTGAAGGCATTGTTACCGTGGTGACCATGATCGATGCGTCCCCCTGTCGAATAAAATTAATTTTAAGAAAAATGACGACGTCGACTTTGCTAAAGCTCCTTACTAAGAGTGGGACAAATTGGTGAAGCTGTACGTTGTAGTTAAAATGTTGCAAAAACAAAAAACTTGAAGTAGGGATGGCAATCATTTGATCACTTCAAGGTGTGAGTACTAACCTTAAACTTAAACTAGTTCAAGGTTCGATACGCGCCTTTCGTCATATGTGGAGGGTTAAGTTTGTTCAAGAGCGTTTTCACCCTCTCTGTTTGTTTAGTTTATAAACAAAAATATTTTTTAATCCAGTCGAAGTTGAGGTTGGATATCCATTATCACCATTACATTGACAGCTCCAAATATGTGCAATCGGGTGTTTTGATGGTTGCATGCTACATAGCATGGGCCCAGTTGTTCAATGCCTGATCAAGCTAATCGTGGGTTAACGTGAACTTTGATTTGAGTTTAATTACTAATCAATAAAGATTCTTCAAAAAGATTTTTATTCCTCAGTTAACTCAGGCTTTCCTTTATCATTAGTTTCAAATTAATTAGCTTATAAAAACACGGGCGAGATCAAAACCTCGGTTAACTTTTAATCGGGGATTAGCGTTAATCGGCTTTCGAACAACCGGGCCCAGAGGATATTTCCTACTGGAGCAGAGACGCCACCCAAGCAGTGGAAACGATAAATGAAATGGTTTCTCTTCGGTAGTAAATAGACTATTCATAATAAAGGCGTATATTGTACAAAAGTTATTTCACTCAATTTAGTTGTCATGAGTAACTATGCTGGCGCAATTATGGCGGTTGAGTTTGTCATATTCAGTACTACTCGTTTATTATGAATAATTGCTTCCAACTGATGTTAGTTTTTTGGCACGAATCAGCCCAAAGAAGACACTTGCTTGTAACGATAGTCAGTTTGAAGGATTATCAAAACAAAAACATTTTCTGATGAATGAAATTTTCTTAAATGAAAAAGGATATGTTGAAGAACTTTAATTGGACAGCAACTTGACAACTTAATTACCTTCGACTAACAGGAAGTATCCTTTAGGGTTTTTCTGCAGTATTTTGATGGCCTTTTCTGTCATCTCAGCTATTGATGGTTCACCAGCAGTGTCATTAACCCGGTCCACTTCGTACTGCATGTGAGAGTATTCAAAAAGTCCTGCAATGCATTTTATAACATATGTTAGCGGCCATTCCCTTCTAAGAGGTCATTATTAGTCCAATGCCCTTTTCCTAGAACATTTGTTAGTACGATTTTTGGGGCGTTGCAACATCTAACATGGTTGGTAGAGAGCCAAAAGAACGAACAACAAAACAATGTTCCCAGCCCTAAAAACGAGGTAGCTGCAGGTTACTAGGATCCAGTGAAAATAGAGGTTTTGAAGGGTGCAGGTCTAATGCGAAGTTGTAAACATGACGTGTGGCCAACGACCTCCTTTGACAAACAGCCGCGGCAACCTTTGTACTGTTGGGTACAAATTGTGTTACAGTTAAAGTGTTTGACGACCAATAATAATAAGAATAAGTAGAAAAAGCTTATCTTTTCCAATGAACGAACGAACGAATCGAATTAATTCAGTGAATCACTTAAAAGTATACAGTATAGAACTGGTTGTGAACACCATTGCTACAACTATTACATTCTGATTAAAAATATATAAAAACCAAAACATGAATGTATACTGATTACTGTGTACACTGTATACATATTCATTTTTAAGGAAATAAATTAAAATATATACAATTTGGTTACTTGGCACTTGAAAGGAGAAATTACAGTTAAGAATGAAGATCACAGTTGAAAATTCTAAATATACCATCTCGTATGTAAAATACAAAACATACCCATCACGTGATCAATCTTCTCCACATCAATCTCGTCAAACTGTTTTTTATTCCACACGTATTGTTATTTCGGATGTTTGTCCAGCCACTCCTGTATCAGGTCTCTGCCGTTTCAAAAAAAAAATTCAAACAAATTTCATTTCCAAAACATTTTATAAAGCAGCTGGCCTCATCAATTTATCGAGTCTGGTAATGCATTTAAAATTGAGTATAACACAGCACAATACGATACGATGGTGTATTGTGTTTGTGTTGTGTTGTTTTGTTATCTGTTTGTGTTCTTTACTTTGTATAATTCTTGTTGTATTCGTTTCGTTGTGCTAATTTGTTATGTTTATATTCGTTTGTTTGTAGTCTTGCAGTCTTGTTGTTGAGTTGCGTTGTTATGTTGCGTTGTGAGTTGCTCTGTGTAGTTTTGTTTTGTTTCGTTTTTGTTGTGTTGGCTGTTTAGCATTGTGTTGGTTGGTGTGTTTCGTTTGTTTTGTTTTGTGGATGTCTGTTGTACTGGATCTATTGATTGAATGTTGTGTGTTAATGTTAGTTATGTTTAGTGCTCTTTTGTGCTTGTGTTGTACTGGATCTTTTGAGAAATGATTGGATGGAAAGGTGATTGTGCTGTAGCACTGGCATCGATGGATAAACTGAATGACAAAAGGAAATTGCTCCCTTTATATACTGTTCGCTCAGTTTACTGATTCCGCCCAACCATCCGGGTGGTGTCGCGCTTATATAGGCAAATAACAATAGCTTGCTGACAAACCAATCAGAAGTGGGTGGTGTCATCACATATTAACCAACAGGACAGAAGCAATAAAATAATTAATGTAAATAAACTTGACAGAATTAAAATGGATTAAATTTGAAAATACTGGAAAATAATCGTTAAAATGAAAGTGTCGTAACAGTTTTGTCTCAACATTTTAATCACTTATTCGACCCTTTTCAACGCGAAACTTTACATACGTTCATTTGCATCTTCATTTTCTTACCATCTCTTGTCTTCACTCCATTTAGAAAGGCTGTCGCGGAGGCGGCGGAATCTGCTCCTTGCAGGTCGACAGCGTACGTCTTGGCCATAGCCGACCAAGGGAACTCCTCCCAACTCACCACATTCTCCTCTCCTGATTGGCCCTTCATCTGTCCGTCCAGGATGCGCGCGGCAGTGATTGTTGTGATTCCCATTCCGTCACCCAGAAACAAAATGGCATTCTTGGCAGTGTTCGTATTTGGCTTCACCTTAAGGTTATCTTGAATCAGCTTAACGCCATCCTTGTACCACTGATTATTGCCTTGATTTTTTAGAATGTCGACACTGGAAACTGCAAGTAAGTAGTGCACGTTTTGTCAGTCCTTTTAGGTGACATTGTAATGTGGCTACTACCCTCTCCATCTTACAGCCTTCGTTTTTTAAATGAATAAATTTCAAAATTCAAACCTGAATTTTTTTCAGTTGCGTACTAACTGTCTATTTGCGAGGATCTTTCTTCTATTTGATCTTTCATCCGCAGTTCAAAATATATGTTTCATATATTTACATTTATTTATTTATCCTCCACGGGTATATAATACGACTAGTCTCCTACGCAGCCGTTCTCAGTGTCGTCACGCGTCACACAACGCTCCTCCTCGTTTGTGGGGAGGAGCGTTGCGTGACGCGTGATGACAATAAGAACGGCTGCGAAGGAGACTGCAATATGACCAGCTCCCAGTTGGCTTGATAGTTCAGTTGGTAGAGCACTGCACCGGCATCGCAGAGGTCATGGGTTCGAATCCCGTTCAAGCCTGAATTTTTTCCAGGCTTTCTTTTCGCAACTGCTTAATTATAAGTTGCGAACTAACTGCGAGGATCTTTCTTCTATTTGTTCTTTCATCTGCAGTTCAAAATATATGTTTCATAATTCATTTGAATAAATTTCAGTAGCGTAACAGTTCTCGTAAGCTTGTTTTAATTGTGTAGCAGCTGCCATTGTTTCTAGGGTTGGGAGTATTGTTCTGTTTTTCTGGAAGGCTTAGAAGCCAATCACGTGAGACCTTTAAGAGCTGCTTTAAAGCCTATAACTTTAGATTTCTTTCAATCATGACTTGTTAACACGGTCTTTGTCATTTAGTTAACCAAAGTTTCTGTTATAGTCCCGTTTTCAATTCGTCCATTTGGGACACAAAATGTTCCAAAACTCATGCAATTCGATCTGGATTATTTTCAAGCACTTTATCATGACTCTCTGACTCGGGAGATTGCGCAAGCACTCCCCGTGTGATTGACACTAAATTTGATTATATATTTATTTATTTATTTATTTATTTATTTATTTATTTATTTATTTTATGCATTTCCGTTTGAGTCTTTCATTTCAATATATTTATATCTTTGCCATGCTTTATAAACACAAATATACAAACAGGGCAAATGAAGATGCAGCCCGTTTTTGTCACGCCAAATGTTTGTCCGTTACTCGTGAAAATGCGTTTTTTAGTACGTGAAACGCGATCTCCCCCCCCCCCCCCCCCCCCCGCCCCTGCATGCATCTCGCACAATAGTTTTGAGTTGCGCAATTTATGTAGGTTATCTAAACATGTCAGCATTCTGTTGATAAGCCACTCTTTACGACTGCCGCATTTACGATGTCGGAAATTCGCGTGATCTCAAGTCATCATGCGTTCGCGATACCTCAGTAAGGCACGGCAAGTGGTAACCAAGGACTGGGCGGAAGTTGAACTGGGCAATGGGTAAAACAGTGTGAGAGTGCAGTTATGTATATGTTCTCCTGGTTCTCCTCGCGTTACAGTTTGCAATACTTTAAAACAGGAGCCTGATTATAATGGCTTTTCTTATGGAGAGAATTACTAAGCAGTCTCTTGTGTTTCTCAAAAATCCGAGCGCCCCTTCTTCAACATGCCAAAGAACAAGTCGTCGCCTCTGTAGTAACTTACTAGTTTTGGTGACAGTATTTAATTCATCAGGCAGGATTAAACAAAACAGACAGTCACTAGCCAAAGACAACAGATCATGGCTCTACAAAAAATGTGATGGAAGCGAAGGGAATTTCAATTACTCCTTGTAAAAGCTTACCTGTAGCAACACGGAACGCCAAACACAGGCATACCATTGTACAGATCATGGTGAAATCACTTCCCAGTTGACCACAGCAGGTTTTAAAACAAATAGTGTAGCGACAGAGCTTATAGAAATTGATAACTTCGGTTTAGGCTTTCTCAGTTTTGCATCTAGTTATGCAATGAAACCAAGTGATTTTGGCAGGCAGATTTGGTTTGCTTTTCAAACAAAAGCTTTTTTTTTTATCAGTGTGCAGGTCGGGAAACATGTGTCAGTGAATGACATTGTCAGATACAAAATGAGTCAGGAAAAGCTCTTAAACTGAGTTTCGACTGCCGGAGTCCTTTTAAATATGAGACATTTACTTTCGGTCGATCTGCACCTTACTAACATGTATTTAGATCATGAAAATTGGTAAACGTGCAAATGAATTTTTCCCTCTTGATGAAACGTTTTCTCTTTATCCAGCGGGTCCCTTTGCATCTGCTGGAGTTATTTACGGCGCCTGTTACGCCCTCTCGTATGTTTTGTCTACAGTGGCTGCCCTTCTGACATCCCAGTAACCAAAAACTCCAAGTTTGTTCAAGGAGGACTCTTTGTAACATATTGTTGGGGTGTTTTGATAAAAGAAAGCTGCCATGAGTTAAAATAACCACAAGTAACAAAACTGGGGCAGGGTTGTTTTCGTTTTGGATTTTTCGTGAAGGCATGATGTATGCCGCTTCAGCTAAATGTCGCGTGCCACTCCGATCCAAACTAAGTCAACGGGAACGCGTAAACAATGTAGGTTTATCTAAAGCTGGTGAGGTCGTCCTTCTTCAAGATTATGGAGTTGAAAGTGTGTCCCGGCCAGTTCAAATTCAGAACAATGGTTGCCTGTCAACCATAACAACGGGTGTGGGGAAATTAACAAAATGTCGGCTTGACCGGGGCCATTTACCGGAAGCAGGGACAACAGCGGGGATTTAACATGTAGGAACATTAACCGAACCTTTGTTCTTCTAATTTTTGTGAGATTATAAATAAAACAAGTCACAAACGGTTCCATACCTGGGTATGCGACTTAGTTCAATTTTGATAATTAGATAGATAATTAAATCGAGCTTATTTTACGAGACGTTTGAGTTAAGGCGGGTACACCCACTAGGATCGGGTTGGAATTTAGTCCGCTCAAGATGGACTGTTTCGCGTCCTAAGTGGCTCGTTAGCAACGGTTTCGTGACAATATCTTAGAAGACTGGATAGACATGGCGAGCAAACCCCAAGACAAGACTTCAACTCGAATCACAGAGGAAGAAAGTGAGCTCGTTATATGTGCTGAACCACCTGTGCTCCTCAGACAATGATAATTAAGAGGGTCCGTCAAGATCAGAATTGGCGTGGCAAGAAACAGCGGTTTTCGATTCAGTGCGGCTTTAGTACTCTACAACGTGGTTCAACGGAACCAAAACAGACATGTGTTCCGACGTTTCTTTAATTCTTTTCAGGAACAACTGAAACAAAAACCAATCAGGAATACCCTAAGTTTGTAACTTGTCAGTTTAAGTCTACTAACAGTTATTCTTTGTTTTAATGGAAAACTTTGGTCAAAACTTTCAGTTTCAATGTAATAAAGATAACACTGTTATCAAGAGGGACTAGCCCCATATCAACCGCTCTCGATCAAAGAAAGAAAATAATCAACTTCCTCGACAGTTCATTGTTTTTGTTACATCACTTTTTGACAACTATGATTATCCCATATACCACCATCACCAAGAGATAAAAAGAAGGAACGGAAAGGACGTGAGCTGCATTCGTCGGTTTGCTCTTCCTTTTCACGTGCTTTTCACATGATTTTTGCTTGCTGCTACTCAAACACAGCGCGTGGTCCATCACGTGGAAGACATACTGCTGTTCAAATACGCCATGAAACAGGTAAGCACCAGGCCCGTCCGCGAACACCCCTAAGAAAAACATGCATGGATGTTAAGTCAGTCTACAGTATTCTTCCTTATAACCCACGCGGCTTGTTGCGTCTGAAATCTTTTACATTGAAAACTGGCTAGACTACAATGGCACAAGAATGCTTCTCAAGCTCATTAATAATTCATCAAGAGAAAACAAAGAAAATTACTACTGTGACCGTGGTTTGGATATGTGTTCCTAATTACCATGAAATTTTGCCAACTTTAGCCTTGAATTCTTCCAAGAATTAGTGATCATTAAAGAAACCATATCAAACACTCGAAAGTATGTTTCATCAGAAATCAAAAACCTACTTTTCAGTGTTTGAATATCTGATGAAACACACCTTCTCGTTTTTGATGTAATACTTCTAAAAAGACGGTGTTTAAGTGGGAATCTGATACTAGCCTATTTTCGCCGGAGATCTACCAAAGAAACTTTTCAGAGAAACCTATCAAATCTTAGCCGGTGTTTTGGAGGATGGAAAAGTTAAAATCTCTTGAATATTACTAAATCATAAAAATAATATATCTACTATTCCTTGAGTACATCTCAGTCCTTGAAATCTGAGAGACTTTCTCTCTCTCTCTCTCTCTCTCTCTCTCTCTCTCTCTCTCTCTCTCTCTCTCTCTCTCTCTCTCTCTCTCTCTCTCTCTCTCTCTCTCTCTCTCTCTCTCTCTCTCTCTCTCTCTCTCTCTCTCTCTCTATTATATCTCATCTTTCACATGTATATATTTTATATCTTGTTCATTTGAAATCCGTGGATGTCCAAAAAAATTAAATAAAAATAAAATCGTGGAAGATATTTTTTTTATATAAAACACTGCAGTCAGTTAGTCAGCCATCACGCGAAGAAATTTTGGTTAATAACATACGTTAATTATCAAATCTTATTTTTGGTTACCTTAATATCTTAATTTCTATTTCAGTCGCTACCTCCTAATATTAAAGTGATCAATACCAAACTCTGAGGTTTTTCCTACAATTTACCTGGTAACAACCTTGAATGACAGCTTGATTTTTTCATGGCAACAAAATTTTGGCAGCCATACTTTTTAAAAAATTGGAATTTTATACTCTTTCAAGGGATATAAAATTTCAATTTATGGCATTTTTTCCAAAACTTCGAAATTTTCACACCGTTTTTGCTTCTCTTCTTCATGCTTTTTCTGAGGTTTTGGAGAAATCTTAAAATCTAAAATCCAAGATGGTAAATAAGAAGAATCAAGGACATGTCTGTATCTTAGTACAAGCTGTTCTGAAACCTTTCACTGGTCTTACCAATATCTTCAGATCCGTGAGTTTCATAGTTCCTCTTAACCGTAGCTTGTTGGTGATAATTCTTGTCCGCTGTGTCCACCCCTCTCAGGTCTGGCCGAGACCCGTTCAAGCCTCCAATGCCATTGTGATACCCAATCGGTGTATATGTTTTGTTATTCAAGTCCACATCAAATTCGCCGGTCAAATACTGCACTAGGCCAAACACAGGATTCCCACGCTTCGCATATGTGCCGATGGTAAAGACGTGAGAGTGGTCAGCGGTCACTGTTATCAGGGTTTCATCTGTGAAAATAAGATTGTGCCTCCTTATACCAAGATACTTTTGCAACCGTGGACAGCTGTTTCGAGCTGGTTGGCTCTTGTAAGCACGGTGTAACAGCAAGAAGTAGAATGTTCAAGCAACATAAAGTCAGTTTTCTCCTAAAAGCACTTGGTAATAAGCCCCTTTCCAGCTTGCTGGTCGATTGGATGACAATGCCCTCGGCTGAAAGATTGCCCTTAAAATTGCCTAGTTATTTCATGTTAATTTTTAAAACAGTGACGAGCGGAAATAAAGGTCAGTGTATTTCCTGTCAGTGCCGGGCAATTATGAACGATTTAAAGACTTGTAGCTAATCACGCACCTTTATCAATGATTTCCTTCGCCTTCGCCACGGCTTTGTGGAGAGCGACTGCATCGTTCACAGCTCTGACTGCCTGGCCATCGTGGTGTCCGAGATCAATACGCCCTCCTGTCAAATACAACATCGATAAGAAACCACAGGCAATGCAATTCATAATCACGATAGGGCTAACCTATGAGAACTAAAATTATTAACATTGAAGTTGATGTAGGAAGATTTTCCCGTATTCTTGCCTGTAACTCGATCAATACAGAGTATTTCAGTTCAATTGAGTGTTAAAAGTGATTTCGCGTTTACTTTGGTTTTGCATTACTACGCTCTGTGGTTGGTTAACAAAACTCGCGTCACTTTCTCAACCAATGGGAATCCAAACCAAAACCAACCGTGTTTTCCCGCACTTGGCGCCAGTTACATGTATTCGCTTCGAATTTGGATTGGCTCGTTGTGTTGTTTACATCTGTTGCGTTTGGCCAGTGTAATAATTATGGTTTTGGTTTTACGACACTCAATTGGAAACCGCTCAATGCGTGTAGTGAAAGTAAATCAAATAGAAGAAAGAACCTCGTAGTTACTACGCAACTTAAGCAGTTGCGAAAAGAAAGCCTGAACAAAAAAATTCAGGCTTGAACGGGATTCGAACCCATGACCTCTGCGAAGCCGGTGCAGTGCTCTACCAACTGAGCTATCAAGCCAATTGGGAGCTGGTATACCCGTGAAGGATGAATAAATAAATGTAAATATATGAAACATATATTTTGAACTGCGGATGAAAGTAAACTTAAGCGGCCTTCACACGGCAAACTCAAGTTGGCAAACTTGTGTTGGCAAACTCAAATTGGTGTGTGTGAACGGCACAAAAACAGTCGGCAAACACGTTGGCAAGCTGTTGGAAACAAATAGAACTTGCCTCTATTCTCGCCAACTTTTTTACCAACTTTTTCGTGTTGGTAAACTCGTATTTGACGTGTGAACGGTTGGCAAACGTGTGTTGGTGACTGTCAACCAATCAAAACACGCGCTCTATTCACGTGATTTGCGTAATCAGTTCGTTTTGAGGATGTCATTGGATATAGCTATATACGGCTCTTGAAGTTACGGTTACGTTATGCCTACAGAGAGGACGTAAATAATAAAAAAGGGTTCTGTGTAAATTCTGTGGTGTAACCAGTAACTCAAGGCCCGTTTCAGAAACGGTTTCAACATTTGCCCAACATTCGTTCAACAAACGTTGAACGGATGTTGGGCAAATGTTGGATGAACGGAGTGTTCAAACGGTTTTAACGCCATTCAACAATTTCAGGAACAAAGGAAATGTTGAATTGATGTTGAATGTAAGTTTAAGCCAAGTTAAATTTGATTCAACACGCTTTGAACAAGCTTTCGACATTTTTTTTACGCTTTCACAATGTTGAACGACCTGTTAAAACGCACCCGACATTTGGTTCAACAAAGTGTTGAACGCATGTTGAAGCAAATGTTGAAACCGTTTAAATGGGCCTTTAGTCTTCTCACGTATGTTATCATGTCTATCTTGCCCTGACCTTCCACTAACAGGAAGTATCCTTTAGGGTTTTTCTGCAGTATTTTGATGGCCTTTTCTGTCATCTCAGCTATTGATGGTTCACCAGCAGTGTCTTCAGCTCGGTCCACTTCGTACTGCATGTGAGAGTACTCAAAAAGTCCTATGAACGTGGACAAATCAAATTAATGAAACAAATAGGAGAATTAAAGAGAACAACACTAGTCTTTCAGCAGTGCACAATTCAGTATATATTATATGACCTTAGTAGCCTGAGCCGCAACAGCTCATTCGTTTTTATGCATTTGTTTTGACTTGTGTTATGATCGTTTAGAGTATGCTATGTAATAATTGGGTTTAGGTAACTTCGTTACAAACCGCGCTATAAAGATATTTTATCCCGTCTTGGCTAGGAAAACGCATGTCGACGAAGTTACTTTTAACTTCTTTTTTATGTCTTTTCCCGTCTTTTCTATCAATGAATTTCGTAAAAAACGACCATATATTTTTGCCTCGGTCTGCTTGGTAACAAGAGACCCGTGGGAACTATAGTCCATTTAACTAGGTTCATGTGACAAACATCCTACGTTCTGCTAGGATTTGAATGTGTGTGTGTGAAATAGATGTAATGTTATTTATGTTTTAAGTTTGGTAAAAAAAATAATAGTTATATTTTTTTCTTTCATTCTTAAACCGCGTAGGCTCGATTTCCAGAGATGACCAGAGATGTCTTGGAAACCATTCACAAAATGTCAGTAGCTAGCCAGTGCCTGGGCCACTCCTTGCTCATGCTACACATGGAATCACGAAAATGCCATACTCACACACGAAAGCATGTCGATATCTTTTTATGACTTCGGAAACCTGATGAGGGAGAGCGGAAAGTCTACAAAACATGCCCTAAAAAAACACGGTACAATCTACAGACACACTCGTCTTAAAGATGCAATTTAACTTAAGGGGATGTATATGCACAACAGCAGAAGTCTTGACATACCCATCACATGATCAACCTTTTCGACCTCAATCTCGTCAAACTGTTTTTTATTCCACACGTACTGTGAGTTTGGATGTTTGTCCAGCCACTCCTGTATCAGGTCTCTGCCGTCCAGTCTCTTTCCTTTTTTATCCGGGTACTCAGGATCTGTCTGGTTTCGATGCATGAGCTCTCTGCGGCCTCCAGCAAAGATGACTTCAACTCCATCGCCGTACGAATATTCAGCGAGTTGCAAGGCTGTTGATGGGCAAGAGACATCGAGGCAATTATTATGGGTAGTGCACTGTATAGTGCACAGATTCGAAGCGCGTGCACAGTACTAGTACTACCCACATGTACGCAATACGTACCTATTTTATCTAACATATTCATTTGCATTGATTACTTACATCAAGAAAGAATCAACCAATCATCAAACTTAATTCATATAAAAAGCTAACAACTCGTGGGGTCGTGTAGTGGTGGTGATGAGGTTCTTCTGAACTGGTGGTGACGTCGACGATGACGATGGCTGTGACAGCCACTACAACTACACTGGCGATGATGATGGCGAAGCTGATGGTAATGATGATGATGATGATGATGATGATGATGATGATGATGAGGAGGAGGAGGAGAAGGAGGAGGAGGAGGACGAGGACGAGGAGGAGGAGGAGGAGGAGGAGGAGGAGGAGGAGGAGGAGGAGTGTTATAGCTAGTGATAGTGATGGTCCTATTAAGTTTTATCGTCAGCCGTAAAGACTTCAGAACGGCCAGAGTTTTTTTCTCTACTGCTGGCTACAATCCCAGTAACACTCATGCCACCACGCGTCGTTTCAAATGCCGTGTACCTATATATATACTTCAGGGCACAGTTGTTCAAAGCCCGAGAAGAGCTAATCCTGGGTTAACGTGAACTTGGCTTTGAGCTTAATTACTAATCAATAAAGACTCTTCAAAAGGATTTTTGTTCCACAGTCTTGGCTTAGAGTTTTCTACACCGCCCGCTTAAAATAAGCTTTTAAAAACAAAATTTTTAATCGGGGATTAGCGTTAATCGGCTTTCGAACAACTGGGCCCAGATGAACATTTTTCTACAATTAAATGAATGCTTTTTGAGTCATGTATGGTCAAACCTCAACAAAGCATCCATCAAACGTTCTGCGTTTACCGTTTCTTGAATGATATAACTACGCAGCAGTGGAATAATAGAGGTTTTTTCCTTTACCTATATCGCTGCAAGCAGTTGCGTTATCATAAGCTATCTCTTTCTTGCTTGCGTCACTTTCCCAGCGACGATCCACGGAGTGCGCGTACGTGCCCGCGGGCGTTGCGTGTGTGACGCGCGTGGTTGTTACGATCCCAGTTGACATTCCAGCCATTTCTGCGAGGGTTAAAATGGATATTGTTTTCCTTTGCTCTTCAGCTGATGCACAGTAGCCCCATTTCACGTTTTCATCCATTCCAACAATACCTTAAAAGATAACGTAAAACGAAAAACAAAAATATATCAGTATTATTCTAAATAAGAGAGGGATCAAGCCTTTTGACACACAACCAAACAGTCCGCCAAGAGAGCGCGCTCCGAATCGGTAGCGGACTGTTCTGGTGTCCACCTATTCATTACTAACCTCAAATATAATCTTTAACCACTTTTAAAAGTTTAAACTTTTCTCATTTTCCTCAAAATTAATCTAACGCCCACCCACCCTTTTCATCAATATAACAGTTCTATCATTGAGAATGAATTCCCTTTATCAGCGATATAGGTGAAAAAAAAATACATCACTCTCATTCATTCACCAGGCTTATTTATTCTATCACATTTATTCCATTGCGCATATGCCACAAATGACATTTTTATCATAACAGGATACAGGATATTTTTCCCATGAGCCTAGTTTAATGGCCTTAGCTCCCACGAGTCTCCTGTAGCTCAGTGGTAGAGCATCCGAAATAGTAATCGGAAGGTCTAAGATTCGGTTCCTGATAGGAGCACACGGATTTCCTTTTTCTGAGTATGTCTCTGTCACTCACCGAAAAAAAAAAAAAAAAGAAGAAGAATACATCATTCTCATTCATTCAGCAGGCTTAAAATATACTACCACATTTATTACAATTTAATCATTTTTAAAAAGTCTGACAGATTGATATGGCCCACAGCACAGTATGACTCCATTTGAGGCACTTTGGGTTGCTTGAAACCTCCAGAAAATTATTAAGGAAAATGCTGAAAAGTTATACAGCCATAACATTTACCCGAATGGCCTCTTACCAAATCATCATCATCATCATCATCATCATCATCATCATCATCATCATCATCATCATCATCATCATCATCATCATCATCATCATTTACAATGAATATCGTCTTCGTCGTCGTCAGCATCAACATCATCATCATCATCATCATCATCATCATCATCATCATTATTGTCATCAGTTACTTACCCTGGTCAGTCTTCACTCCACTCAGGAATGCCGTAGCAGAACTGGCCGAGTCAGGCCCTTGCTGATCGACAGCGTACGGCTTAGCCATAGCTGACCACGGGAACTCCTCCCAGCTCAGCACATTCTCCTCTCCTGATTGGCCCTTCATCTGTCCGTCCAGGAAGCGCGCGGCAGTGATTGTTGTGATACCCATTCCGTCACCCAGAAACAAAATGGCGTTCTTGGCGGTGTTCGTATTTGGCTTCACCTTCAGATTATCTTGAATCAATTTGACGCCATCTTTGTACCACTGGTTATTGTCTTGGTTGTTCACAATGTTGCCATTGGCAACTGAAATTAGAGAGAGAAACGTCGTCAGTAACGCATAGAAAATACGTTCCTGACACGGGACGCAAAGGAGTCGTATGAATCGTATTCGACCTCTATTTCAATTTGAATTCCAATGTTTGACTAGCCTGACTTCGTCCTTTAATCAATACCTGCGCCCTGATGAAGACTAAAGATAAATCGCGTCGGTGCTCAGCATAGAAGCTCCCAATGTCGGCGCTTTTGTCTCTCGAACGCAGGCATAGCTTACAGGATCCCACACCTCTCAACTGCATGACCCTCCGACATATACAGCAATAAGGGAATAAGGCTTAAGCTAGAATGTTTTCTTGGGATGAATACTTGATTTCGTATGCACTCGAGAAGATTTATTCTTTCGGTCTTCTTGGTACTATGTGAGGTAAGCAGTTGACAGCATGACATTGAAGCTTGATATTTAACTGTAGCGTGACGCATTACGTTATTTTCTACAAGGTATGATACAGCTTCACTGTTCTTTTTTTAATCAAAATATTTTTAACATTCTGTTTGTTCTTGGAAATCCGGATTACAGTTAACAGTAAAGCAATAAAGATTATTTAATTTTAAAATAATGCCCAAATTCAACTGAGCAAAGAGTGTAACTTGAATCTTTCTGCGTTGCCAGTCACGATCTGTTCACATTCCGCAGTCCATGAGTGTTCAAAAGTCCGGTTCCAAAGTCTAAATTTTCTTCTCTAACGGAGATCTCAATTACAAAGTAAATTAAAAATTGTGTTTCTCCCTGAAAATCCGGATTACTGTCCTAACAGTTGAATAATTATAAACGACAAAACGACAAACATCAATTAATTTTAAAATCATGCCCGAATTCAATAGATCAACTAAACAAATAATGTAAGTTGAGTCTTTCCAAATTTTTAGACACAACAATATTATCGCGTGACACGCTGCATATCTATCCACATTCCACAGTCCATGCGTGATAAATAGTCCAGCTCCAAAGTCTAAATTTTCTTCTCTGACGGATTAACGTTGTGTTTCTTCCCAAAAAAAAGCCTAAAACCGTAAACTGCTAATGGCAAGGAGTGTTACGGCAATGGCATTTCAAAGGATTGGCGATCGATGCCACTTTGAAACAATTGACAAAAGACAACAAAACAGAATGGATAAACCGAAAAGCGACCGACCTCGTCCCTGGAGCGAGGCCCAGTTATAAACAATAAGCTGGCACCTGGGGTATCATTTTATAATTACCGTATTTCCTTCTCCTTCAAGCCATATGTCAAAAACTATTGATGTTCAGTTCCTATGTTTAGCAGGTGGCGAGACGAGAGGGACAGGGAATATTCACTTGTCCTTCCCTGGATAGCCAGGTCTGGGGAGAAGCTTGGGGGAGGGGCGGGGGAATTTTAAAAATATATTATATATTTTTCATTGCATTTGAAGGCGCAAACATTACATAATAACAACTCTTTTCGTAAAGTTATCTAAAAAGTTATGAATAGTCCAGCGCCTACTTTTTCTCTCGCTTTTTCGCAGAGTCTTAACAAAAGTATAACCATGATAAAAACGTTCGACTGTAAGTGTAGATTGAAATTAAGAGCATCCCAGACATAAGTAGTGTACAGCAATTTTGAATTGTTCAAGTCTTCATGAACATTTTATGGACCTTTATGCATATGGTTGATTTCACCGTTGAGCAAATAGCCGCGATCTTGAGCGTTTGATCCACTTTTCTTGGTAGATTATCCTTTTAAATTTAATTCCAAGAAAGGAAACATCTGTGAAATACAGCCGCTTAGCTAGCGGCAGAAAACAATAAAGATGTGGCACAATTTCGACAAAAGCTGCAACATCGAAAGAAGTAGTAGAATAAACATTTTCAAAGTGACTTACCTGCAAGGATGCATAGCACCAAAGATGAGTATAGCATTGTACTTTATATGGCGTACTCAGCGGAAGAAGAGATAGCGCTACTCAGAGCGCTTTGTATCTTATCAGTGTAGTAACCTGACCCGGAGTCCGGAAAACACCATACACAATAGATAAGGGCCTGTCATTCATGGGTACCAGATCACGCTGTGAGCGGAAGTTGGAATGGAAATTTTCCCCTTCACTTGAGTACGGCAGCGTTTGTTCTATTGTTTATTCTTGCAAGCTGATTGGTTCACCAAATATCCCCGCGAATGTGAAAATTGTCGCGTATATGTCAATTAAATCAGAACTGAATCGGATCGATTTATTTTTCTACTGTTGCCCCGATTTATTTAGAATCCGTTGGTTCCTTGCTCCCCAAACCCCTTTTATTATTTGAACTTCGTCGTGTAAAAGTTTCAACAACAAAATTACTGATAGAGACCTATAAATGAAAACAGAGATCAAGTTCCCCGGGTCAGGACCTACAACAGACTGACAGGTAAGAAATTTTTATTGAAATTTTTATTCCTAAATTGTGCCTCAAATACGAAAATTATTTTCCCCGTACAAAGTGCAACCCTTATAATTTCGCCGTTACACCATGATCATCTTGCTAAAATTACATGACACTGCCAACTCTCACGCATTGCAATATGCGTGAGTCTTACGCCTGCGGACTAAAGACATCGATCTCACGCATCGAGGACAATTTCTCACGCCTGACTCACAAATCCGGACAAGTTGTTCTTTAACACGATTAATAGCAAAAATCCCCTGAAAAGGCGCTTAATGTTGACTTTGTATCCTAACTGTATTGCAACACACTAAAGTTTTTGCAAAAGCTTTCAAACGTCTACAATCCGTTCGAATCAGAAGTGTTCAAACTGTCGTCGGAACATCTCCGGACATTTTCGACAACGTTCGGAAGTCTTCGAAAAATAGTCAAAAATCTTCGGAAGTGGCTAGGACGTTTTCGGAAATCCCGGTCATGACGAGACGGAAATCTCACGCATTTGACTCAGAAAAAGTTGGCAGGTATAAAAAGTCAACACAAATCGTAAGAGCTTGGGCCACGTGTAACCTGCGTCGCAGGCAGTCTATACAATCCCGATTTCCGACTTCTCTATAGGTCTTGAGTGACCGAATCAGGGTCTTGAGTGACAATCCGGCTGCAACGCAGGCTAGGGCCACTGCGCGAGCGCGCGTATACTTAAGACTCAAGCTTCCACTTTCTGGAAGCTGAGAACGGCTGCGTAGGAGACTAGTACTACGTGGGTATTTCCTAATAAAAATGACCGCTGTTTTTTAGTTTTCATTTCCTCTTATGACTAATTTGAGACGTGGGAATGTGAGCGATTCCAGCGAGTTTTGGCCTTCCTTTCCTTGTACTAACATCCCCCGCGAAAGCCTTGCTTAGTCCCTCCCCCTCCCCCCTATTTATAGCATGTGTACACGAGGCTATTTGTGGATCAGTCGTATAGAATTACAAAAGATTTGTTCCTGTATTTTGAGGCAAGCTACCCTGCGAGCAGGGTAAGCGACGTATAAAGTGTACACGAGAATTCGTCAACAAATCTTTTTTTTTTGTCTGAAATTTTGTCTCAGACTTTCGCAAGGATCAAATATTCGGATTGTAACGGAACACACGGAGTTTGGGCAGTGTTTGGGGTGAAGAATCGACAAAAGGAACGAGATTTCCACAAGCTATAGTCTGGGAAACAGACCAATTGAAAGCATTCTACTTTACCCTCCTCAATTTGACTTGATGGCGGTGATGGCCTGTGCACAGCCACCCAATCCAGAAAAAATCGGTAGCCAATGGCTGTTCAGAGGCTGGAGTTAGATTTTCCGTGGAAGAGTGTGAATCGGCTTTGGAAGAACCGGGTCTGTGGTTGCCTTGCGAATAGGTTTCCCTGGAGGTACCTTGGAAAAGACATTATGAAACACGGTATCGTATACTGGCAGAGCCATGAGCAATTATACACTTTGTTAAAGCTTGAAATGACTTTATTTGGCGTGATTTCCTTCAAGCGGCGAAAGTGTACTGCGAACACGAGGGAATGAGTGGAGGAAATGAACTCTCTACGACACTGCCGGAATGCTTGTCGTATCTTTTAGGGCTAAAAGACGCAATCTGTATGGGTGCTAATCCGTGTATTAATGGTTGACTATAGCGGTAGCAATCACAGAGCATTTCATGCATCGCCAAGGTTGAGGTTTACATGTAGAGCTTCATAAAGTAAACCGTTCTTGACAAAGCTATTTCGCCGCCAATTAAAACAATGAAAATGTGTCAATCATCCCACTAAAAGGACCCATTCCTCTAAATTCAGACTGAACCTTTTTCAACAGATCAATAGTTTAAAAATGAGTGTTCAGCTTCCAGATAAAAATACACGAAAATGAGCACTTGTAAGTCTCGCACTGCCTAGTAAGAACGCCTTTAACAATGTCTGATTTTGAATATTCCGTGTAGAATTATAAATTAAACTTGAATGGATTTCATTTACAATATAACAGGGTCTCGCTTTATTCTGTATACTGTGATACTTCCTGCTAGCACCAATCCTTACATTATGCACAATTTTTCACGATACAATCCGATTCTCCATCTCATCTACTGAACTGCCTGCTATCCGCTTTTCTCTGTTTGTTGAACACCTTGGCTCTTTGCTGTAGTTTAGCGCTTTTGTATCCTGCACCAAAGCCTCCACCTCCACCTCGTCTCTGAATTCGCTCTCCTTTGCTGCTGTGAACATCTGCGACACTTCATTAAGGCATTAACTAACAACTTTTACGCAACGAAAACTGCGCAAGCCAAATGGCCAACATGAACATTTTTTCCTGACAAAAGTTCGTTGGAAAAAACTCATGAGTATGGCTGAAACACTGTGTACATTCTAGGAAACGACCCTGCATTAATAGCCATGTTTCCATTTCGCCACCATTTTTACCATTTCGTTCTTCCATCTGATCACTGGTGACTTCATCACTGCCTACCCTGTTCCAGGCTCCACCCTAGTGGAAACGGCGAAAATAAAACGTGCGGGATCTGAGGAGAGGCAGTGGCCCCTTCTTACTCAGTCCCCGGACGTTTCATTTTCGCGTTCGCTCTTAGTTCGTTTTTTCTCTTTTCCACCATCTGAGAACATAGAGCAGGATAATCACCGCGAGATAAGTTAACACGCAGTCCTGCTTGTGATGGTAAACGCAAGACCTTCACCATTGCCTTTTTCAATCCACAGTAATAGACGGTAAACCCGTGAGAGTGGAATGGAGGGAGGGAGTGGCAGATAACGCGAAGTTGAAAGTTTAAGTATTACACAAAGTCTCCCAAATAGAATTACAAGGAATAGATGTAAGACAGTAAAGAGAATATCAATGTTGACAAAGGATACTGAGGCTCACTCGAGGAGGCACCACAAAACCAAAAGCAGGAGCAACTCGCTGAAGATCAAGGGCGTTCACATTGAAGATGCTCTTGTGTTGATGCGAGGCATACGCCTGAAGGTACGATCTGTAAGCTTCCCGCGCTGATTTGTGCAAGTAATAATTCTTTTCTATGAGCTTCTCCAGCTACAATAGACAGTCAAAAAGAGATATGAAATGAATCTACCTTGCTTTAAAAGAAAACATCTAAACTTTTTCACAAATGATTTGAAGGCCAAGAAATGCGTGCAAAACCTGTCACTCAGGAAATGTCGCGCTGAAGTTGCGTTTGATTTTTGCGAGTATTACCATCTCCGCACGCGACAAATTTTCATGTGGCGGAAAGCAGACGTCGTTTCTACTTTGTACAACGTGAAATTCAGTTGCGTGCGGAGGCAGATAATAAGCGCAAAGAAATAATCCCAACTTGCTACACAACATTTGTTGCACAACAAGCTGCAAGGAAGGTTTGGATGAAATGTAGAAATGCGGCCATTGGAATGAAAGCTCTTGGCATTTCTCAGAACGCAAACATACATTGACATGTAGCTGTAAAACGAACAAAGATTAACATTTGGTACCTCACCTGTGACTGGATGTTGTATATTTTTGATGCTGAAAAGTCGTACTCATTGAGTGGAACCTATGGCAAAAAAGCAAAACGATATCAACTTAAAATGCAAAATCAAAAATACAAAAAACGTTTAAAGGGAGAGGTTCACGGTTCTACTCATGTCCATGAATCAAAATACTTTTTCGCCTTTGCTCGCTATAACCCAAGCCTGTTTAATTTAATTCGTTGTTTATGAACCATTCGGAAGGGGACAGGTAACTCGAGTGGTAATTTTTTCATATGATTGCGCTATTTCGCATGCAAATAACTGTAAACACATCAACCGTGGAATAAATCCTACGGGTCAACGCTAAATTCAATATCGACAATATGAGTACAATCCACTAGCATTTTCTATGAATTTTGGTCATCAATCATTTTGCTTGGACTAATTATAGAATGTGATTACTGAAGTACATGTCAGTGGGAATTTCAAGGCCATAAAGTTGATAACAACGCCGGAGAAAAAGGCATTTAGGTTCATGCACATGCGCTGAAATGTGAACCCCGCCCTTTAAATTAACACTTCTTCTAGCATTGTAAAGAAAAGTCCGTCGACCTGTAGTTACAAACTATAGCAAATAATACTCATGTTATTTGTCTTTTCCAGACCTTGGCCTGTTTGAGATATCTTAAGAATGCGAGCTCCTCTGGTAATAACAGAAGTAATGCATGACCACGCCCCTCGTTCCCACGCGCTGTCCGTCCAACACGGTGAATGTACTCCTGTAAAACACACAAACAAATGAGTTAGTAAATGGATTGAAACTTATTGGCGCGCTGTCCAATAACTAGCACATACGTTTTAAGTTAAAGAAACCAGTCTGCGAAGGTAGCTGAAGGTCAAACAATATTGACCGCGGGGATAGCAGCATTACACGCGCGTACAATGATTGTAAATCCGCCATATTGCAAGCGATTAACGCGCGAGTGAAAAAATCGACACGTTAGTGCATTTAAATAATCACAAACAAATTCAACACAGTGTATATAAGATTTACACGCAGAGACTCGTGTAAAAGAGCTTAGCCACGTTGGGCCACTTTTGCGCAACCGGGTTGAAGTTTCTTGGTAGTATGTCTACTGTGATCGTCCAGATGTGAAAAGTCTTGGAAAATTCTGTTGTTAAGGATACTGACAGACGTATTTTTTGCACCCTCCTCGATTAGCTGGATGAATATCTGTGGGTTGACAAGTGTTCTCTGTGATCGTTTTGTTGTTTGAATGATTTTTGTTGTTGTTCTTGTTGTTGCTGTTGTCGTAATGCTGCAATTTTTATTTTTGCATGATACTAACTTGAGTAAAACTTCGGTCTACGTTATTTTAAAATTTTCAAGTCAAATCAGTCATTGAGGTCAATTAACTAACAACGAAAAAGTAAAGTTTTAGAAGGAAATGAAAAACTGTGGCATCAAATGAAATTGCTTTCGCTTTCTTATATTGTACTGCACTTGCTTCATTTCTTGTAGTATGTTTATGTCTCTTTAATACATTGCATATTCTTTTTTCTTCCACTCCCTGCCACGATGCTGTCCACTATAATTAGTGGTAACCATACAGTAAGGATCGATCAATTGATTGATTGGTTGATTGGTTGATTGTTTGTTTGTTTGTTTGATTGATTGATTGTTTGTTTGTTTGATTGATTGATTGATTGATTGATTGATGATTGATTGATTGATTGATTGATTGATTGATTGATTGATTGATTGATTGATTGATTGATTGATTGATTGATTGATTGATTGATTGATTGATTGATTGATTGATTGATTGATTGATTGATTGACAGGCTGGCTGGTTGGTTGGTTGAGTGGCTGGCTGGTTGGTTGTTTGGTTGGTCGGTCGATCGATAGATCAAATCAAGGTTATTGCATTGAGGAAATCATAAAGATGTAACAGCCGTAAGCACCAGAGGAAATAGGTGGTGGCTGACTGAAATGCTTAAAGACAAACGCAGTAGACAAACCCACGAAAAGCAGTAGTCGTGCTGCCAAATTAACAGGAACTTTCTACATTTACAGTAAAAACCAGCAAAAAGAGTTACGTTACTATTATTATTATTATTATTATTATTATTATTATTATTATTATTATTATTATTATTATTATCATTATTATTATTATCATTATTTTGTACATATACCTTTGGGTCATCTGGAGGGTCAAACTGAACAATCCAGTCCACTTCCGGTATATCCAGGCCACGCGCGGCTACATCCGTACACAGCAATGTTCCAGATTTTGCATTACAGAATTCAAAAAATGTTGTTGTACGTTTCTGTTGTTTTTGTTTTCCCTGAAAAAATAAACAAGGATGTTGTTAACTCCACCATTTTTCTTTTATTTAGCTCACACTCGGATTGAAATAACGGTAACCAGCTTTCAAATAAATTTTTAAAAACTGTATACAACGCCATACATATAAAATTTTACGATACGAGTTTTACGTACAGAAGGTTATGGCTCGATTCGCATCGGAACCCAGAATTTTTTCTAAGTCCAATGCTCGTGATTTGCTGAAGATTGTATATTTCTTATTGCTTAACCCTTTAAGGGAGCATTACACCTAAATTTGAATGAAATTTGAAGAGGTTTTAAGCAGGTATAGAAGACAGAAAATGATTTTTGGAACACCAACAGACAGTTAATACCCACGCAACAGCACCCCAGGTTGCTAGTGGACTAACTGGTATCCATCTATTAATTATTAACAACAAACTCCATTTTTAAAACTTTACTAAATTCTTCAATATTTCTTATTTCTCTTAAGTTTACCAATCTTTCTAGAAAAACTACTTTTTCCCAAATATACCCAAAAATCACCCAAAAATTCACAAAACACCCCACAACACAGATTCACAATATGATGATAGAGTTTTTGGATACCTTGAAACGCGAACGAGATATTTTCATTAAAGCCATGTCAAGTGGCGGAAAATGGCGTTCATGTGTAACTCCCCCTTAAGCCCTAACTGTGATCAGCATCAAATTTTTCACTGTGATATCAATGCTTATTCAACACCTGAGTTCATGAGAATTAAGGATATGATTTTAATAACTTCTCTCCCGTACTTTTATAAGAAAAGTATAAGGACAAGAGAGGAGAATTTTTTCTTTGATATTAGGGGTAAAAGGGTTAACTCCTTTGTCCAAGATTGTGTGGAGAAAGATACTTACATGAATATGAGCGACTGGCAGATCAATGTAGTTCAGAAGTTCGTAATGGTACTTGACAGAGTTGCACGAGGAAAAGAACACCATGACTTTCTTGTTTCTGTTTTTCTTGAGGAAGGTGAACAACACGAGAAAACGCTTCTCTGAAGGAACTACTATGTATCCCTGCAATGCAGAAAAAACAAAAACACTCTTAGCACCTATGAGAAATTGAAGAAAGACAGTTGCACGAAAATATATGCGATTTGGACAAGTGGAATATTTATTCTTATATCTCTCAGTTACAGTGTATTTCGCGCGGTGCGATTGGCCAATATTGCGGGCCGTATTTCACTGTACAGCCCGCTTAACTTCAACTACTTTCCTTTCCCACTCGTCCGATTAACCTCATAGATTTTTAAAATAAATTAATATCTTACTAACCTCGTTTTCTCGATCCGTACTGTAAGTTACGGATCCTCGTTTTTTTCCATTGATTTATGGCCCGCGCGCTTCACGCTTGGACAATAAATCAACGGAAAAAAGACATGATATAAAGTTCAGTTTACCTGTTCAAGTCCTTCAACTGTTGAGGTTTCCCTGTGATCGTCGACTCCGACATAGAGTGGAGATTTCTTGAGAGAAACGCGTGCGAGGTCTTCAACATTTCTCGTTTGAGTGGCGGAAAATAGAACAGTTTGCCTGCGAACTAAATGGTTGTAAAACAAAAACAATTAAGTTGTTAATTTAAACAAACTTCAAGGCTATAATATTACAGAACGGATCACTGCTGATAAAATTAGCGCCCCTAGCCTGAGGATACAACCACCTCTCATCGCTACCGGCTCCCCCCGAGCGACGTTTTGCCCACCCTCCCCCACCCCTAGGGGGCTGGAGGCCATGAGAGGCAGCTGTAGGCTGTATTCGCAGACTATTATGCCGAAATAATTATACAACAAACACTCGTACATGACCAATCCCCTAAAAACAAGAAACCTTCAGCAGAACGAAACCCTTGTATAACGAATTAGCCGTTACACATGTAAAGAGCCTCCCAGTATATTGAATCTCTCAGTACAGTGATCCCACATGTAACTCCTGGGGCATGTAATTATAACAAGCCGCCAGCTTAAGAAGCCTCCTTGTATAATAAAGCTCCTGGTGAAACAACCCTCCAAAACTTAATAACGAAACTTTCGGAATAACTACATCTGAAAACTTCCAGGATGAAGAACCTCCTGTTATAACGAGCCTCTCTATACAACAATCCTACCAGTGTAACGAACTCCAAAATTTCCCACCATAACAAACTTCCTGGCATTACGAACCTTCCAATACAACTACGCCCGCCCATATTACAAGGGACAACCTGCCCACATCACAAACCTCTTGAAGTTATTACGAACCTCAAGACAAAGCTACGGTAATCCCCCGAGTTCATTTTCGGACATATCTACAAGACATACGGTGCAGAGATAATCAAGAGTCATTTAATCTGCAGCCACATGTACAGCCACCGTTTATCGCGCCCGGCAACTAGAGGGGCGTTCGCGAGTACACTAGCGGCCGGAATTGATGAGAAAAGGTTGTGTTT
Source organism: Pavona decussata (assembly GCF_977016875.1). NCBI lineage: Eukaryota > Metazoa > Cnidaria > Anthozoa > Scleractinia > Agariciidae > Pavona > Pavona decussata. The sequence goes on from NW_028145579.1 coordinate 622,946, forward strand.
GTAGGTTTTAAGTTTCTTTATTTTCCAGGTGTACGACAAATTTGAAACAAAGCGACTGAAATCTTACCTGGTAGAAGTCTAATAATCTGTTTCATTTCCTCTTCAAATCCTATTTCAAGAATTCGGTCCGCTTCATCTATGATCAGGCACTGGAGATTTTTGAAGACAAATCCCTGTGTGTTCTATGAAATGGAGGAAAGGAACATCAGCTCTCTAATCTCTTCGTAAGTAAGATTTAGCGAGATCCTGGGGAAAAAAAATTCATCAAAAAGCTGTATACGCCCCTTTTACGGAAAGTCCTTCAACTATTTTGTCAGTTGCTTTGCATTTCATGCTGAAACTGCAATGTACAATGTAAAAAGACCGTTCTTTATACAAGATGTAAATGCTTAGGGAGTCGGAGAGTATTACAATGTACATGTATTAAAGGTTGCGTTTCTTTGGGAAAATCCGAATCCGGGTATTTGATTTCGAGTGATCTTGGATCAAAAATCCGGATTCGGATTTTCCCAAAGGAACGCAACCTAAGTTTCACGTAAACGTAACAGAATGTAGTTCAAGAAATTATAAGTGGAAGCTTAAATTCCCCGCTCTCGACAAACTTGAAACTCAATAGAGAGACTAAGCACCACGTTTACGGCAAGCGGCAAACGTGCGATTCGCGTTTATGTTTTCTTGAAAATAAGAGTACGTAGATGAAAATAGTACAAGATAATTCTGGCCTTTAATTCTAACGCAAAAACACTCAATTTTTCTGAGAAACTGAAAACAGCGAGTTGCAATTGAAGGATAAACATGGTCACGTGGTCATTTCTGCCGTTTGCCGCAAACGTGGTGCTTAATCTCTTAAATGTGACGAATAATCTTCGTACAATAGACCATTTCTGAGTTGCTTTGAATCTCATTATGAAAGCGAGGCTAAGTGCAAAGTTTTTGTTATGAAAAGTAGTTCCATTCATATGCAAACAAAACTAATTTTCATATGAAACGTTTTGCACTTAGCCTCGCTTTCATAGTGAGGTTCACAGCAACTCGGAAATGGCCTATTACGGAGAATCACGCCTGTTCAGAAGCTCAAGACTCTTATAAGTGTAAATAACCAACTGCTGCAAGGATACCCTGTACAACTTGCTACAAGCTATATGTAATGTTTCTGCCCACTTCTTGTACTTAATTAAAGCCATGCAATGGATGGAATCTTTTAACGAACCTGAAGGTGATCCAGTAGTCTTCCAGGAGTGGCTATCAACAGATTGACTCCCTTCTGCAGTCGATCAGCCTCGCCCTTTCTGTTGGCCCCACCCATCACAATACCAAATGTATGATTATGGTACTTGAGCAGATCTCGTGCAACGCCGTATGTTTGCAATGAGAGTTCTCTAGTGGGCGAGATTATGATCACACCGGTACCTGTATAAGGACAATAAACACATACGTGTAATAGAGCGGTTTTCAATTGAGAGTAATCTTGTTTTTGCTTTGGTTTTGCATTACGACGCTCTGTGATTGGTTGATAAAACTCACGCCACTTTCTCAACCATTAAGATGTAAAACCAAAACCAATCGTCCCTCCCTCGAACGTTTTTTCCCGCGCTTGGCGTTGGTTACATGTATTTGCTTTGAATTCTGATAGGTTCATTGCGCTGTTTGCACCTGTTATGATTGGCCAGAGTAATAACTAAGCCTTTGGTTTTGCTTTTACGACATTCAAATGAAAACCACTCTATACAATAGAACAGCTTGGGTAAAAACATCCTAAATGACCTTTCGATTTTTTGTGATAATAATATTAATTATTACATCGAAATGCAATCTGCTCTAAACAATGAGCTAGGAACCGTCGCAAACCAGGCCTACTACTGTGGGTTTGTACTGTAATTATGACTTTGTGGCACCAAAAATGTATTCACTTACCATTTCTTGGCTTAAAGCTTAGCTTGTACAGCAGTTCCACAGCTGGAATAAGAAATGCCAGTGTTTTACCACTGCCAGTTCTAGCAGCACCAAGCAAATCCCTACAAGAAAAACAATGTATTGCTGGATTAAGGTTGGTGCCTACTAATACAGAAGTATTTTTGCACAGTTTATGACTACATTTGCGGGCAGGTCTTAGCAAGGGATATCGGAATCCAAAACGAAAATTGGGGGTAACCACACAATTTTTAGATATAATTAAGCAACAATAATTATAAAAAGCTGTAAAATATATATGAATGTATGGCATTTTTTTTCCATTTGAATTGAAGCTTTATTATCTCTGAAAAATGCATGGTTACTTCCAATTTTCTTTTTTGGACACCAAGAGCACTTGCTAAGTTCTGCTTTCTCCGCATAGTTTTAAACTGTGCAAAATATCCCTGTATTAGTAGGCACCACCAATAGGAAACCCGAGTATCTCAAGATGTGCAGAACGTGTGCGCAACAACAAAAGTAGGCAGCGTCCTTAACAGTAGTACGAAGAGTATTTTAAAATTACTGCCCTTAGGATTCAAACAAAATATTAGCAATTTGCAGTTATGGACTTGGTTCAATAGAGGCTAAAATGTATGATTTGGCCTTAACCCTTTAAGCCCCAGGAGTGCCATCTGGCACAAGATGCAATAATTTATTACATGCTCAATATTCAGTCAATGTGCATGAAATTTGCACACCTAAAAAATCTTGGAAAGATCTGCACATGGAAGGCATAATATCATGCCCCCTTCCTATACAAGACTTGATTTACCACCCCTGCAACTTTTGGAAGTTTTTACCTTAAGTTTGTACTTTTAAGGCCAAGTTAATATCTGACCAATGCACTGAGAGCTGGAAATTAAGCTATAGTCTAGGGACACCCAATCTGTACAAGGGACAAGAAAATTTTAAATGTTTTTATTTTTTCATTTTGGGCACTTGTCAATTAAATTTGTGACCTCCTCCATTTCTTTTGGTGTGATTTATAGCATAACCCAGAAAACACCCTGCAAAGGGTATATCACATGTGGTCTCCTGGTTCATACAGTAGGTAATGATTTGGAAAATTTGGCATTTCCCTTGGGGCTTAAAGGGTTAACCAGTCCCAAATCAGCCCTATTTTACCAAAGAGACTGTATAAAATGTACAAAATGTTTTTGTTGTTGTTTTTTTTTTTTTACCTGCACTGTCAAAGCTTAAATTCAAAGAATTATCTATAGCTCATTGCTTTTTCCTACAGACTGAACCTACTCAAGCAAGGCACTAATAACTTGTTTCAAGGATCAACCCTTCCTTATATTCAATTGCTCAACTTGTGAAAAGTAATAAAGGCAATTCGTTTTGACAAATGAAAGGAAACACACAGGTTTTGTTTGTTGTGTTTTGCTTCTTTTTTTTTTGCATGAAATCCAGTCTGCAAGCTGAAACACTGTAGAATTCTTTTGGACCCAAATTGGATTTTAAAGACCAAATCACATCTGTTGCACAAAAGTGTCATTTCTCTTCATGCAACTGCTAGCAAAATCAATCCTCTCTGCTACATGAAACAACATGACTAACTGATATCTGAGTTAACTGCAAAATTATACAAAGCCTTCAGAAAATATTAGGTACAGGGCTCGAAATAACGGCCGGTCAACGGACAATGTCCGGACTGATTTGGGAGTTGACCGGTCAACCTTTCGTCTTGCCGGTCATGTTGACCGGTCACATTTGATCGTTTTGAAAATGAAATAAATTAAAATTTCCATGCTGTTCAGTTAATTCAGTTGTAGCAAGTAGCTGTGTATTGTCATTTGCGGAACTTGAATCTGAAATCCTGGGTGAAATGCAACAAAAACCGTTGTTTACAATCCGGGCATTGAAAACAGACATAAGGGCTCACGCACTTCAGGTCACAAAGTTAAAAATAATTTATTTTCTAATTCACTTTTATTAGTTGATTTTCAAGCCCCCCCCCCCCCCCCCCCCACTTACTTATTTACAAATTTAATGTATACGATAACGATATTTAACGTACAGTACGCATTAATACACATACACTGTAAGCTTATTTTAATTTTGCTGCTGTAATTTACTTTTGTTGTTGACAATGAGTGCTTTAAATGCTTTAACTTTTTTGGAAATATATAACGCCAGTTTTGGTTCATGGGCCCCTGTTTTAAGAGTTATTTATTTTATATACTTTGACCGGCCAGAAACGGTACGTGACCGAGCTAAAATGAATTGGGCCGGTCATCGTGTCCGGAGACCGGAGAAATTATTTCGAGCCCTGAGGTACACTGTAGGCCTTAAGAAGTACATTCATCATAGTGAACAAAAGGCAACGGTTATGAAGCCTGGCAACTTCTTTGTTATATGTTTATGTTAGCATTTTTGGCCTTCATTGTGAACAAACCACAACAGATTTTGAAACATGTTGAACCAACTGACCAATAGAAGCATTCCTGTTAAGATATTAAACTGTAGTGCGAACATTATTACAAAGGATTTTACACAGTCGCGGCCCTTCCAACAGAAATTGCAGCACCAATTTTTTCATGGAAAGGTTTCATAACTAGTCCCTTGATTAACCATGCATACATGTATAATACTTTAAGTGATTTAATGGTGTAAAAATTTCCTTTAACATATGAGCACTTTTACTGGTCTTTAACAATTTTTCCTTTTTCTCTCAGTGTGATCCTTCAGCCAGACAGATCTACTAAATATACTGAACAGTTGATCATACCTTCCTTTAAGCAGTGGTGCAATACTTTTATGCTGGATCTCCATCATGGTAGTGAAACCCATATCATTGATGGCATTCAGTGTTTTCTCACTCACAAATCCCTCCAGAGACTTGAACTCTTTGCTGTCTGCAACTGCTACATCTGAACAAAAACTCTTTGCAGTTAGTCAAGTTCTTTCCAAAATAGAAAAAAAAAACTTTAAATGTGTTGTTTAAGAAAATATTCATGCCCCCCCCCCCCCCCCCATGAGGATTTTTTTCTGGTTTGAGCCCTCTCCCAACCCCTCTTAGTAAGAATCTTAGTTTAGTGATGTAATGCCCACATTGAAATCAGGTTTTCCAGTGACCTTCTTGGGGTGGGTATGAATACTTACTTTCTGAAAGCATACAACACTAGTTAACCAAATGGCTATAATTAAATTTCAAACTGTTCCCAAGACATGCACATCATTTAATAACAAGACCTGACTGTTCATTGACTTAAGGGGGAATTACACCTAAACACCATTTTTCCGCCACTTGACATAGCTTTAATGGAAATATCTTGCTCATGTTTCGAGCAATCCAAAAACCCTATCATCATCCCGTGAATCTATGTTGTGGGGTGTTGTGTGAATTTTTGGGTACATTTGGGAGGAGTATTTTTTCTAGAAGGATTGGTAAAATTAAGAGAAATAAGAAATCTTGAAGATTTAGTGAAGTTTTTAAATTAGAATTTGTAGTTAATAATTAATAGACGGACACCAAGTTAGTCCACTAGCAACCTGGGGTGCTCTTGCATGGGTAACAACTGTCTGTTGGCGTTCCAAAAATCATTTTCTTTCTTCTATCTCTTCTTAAAACCTCTTCAAATTTCATTCACATTTAGGTGTAATGCCCCCTTAAAGCTCAAGCTTAATATACATGATTATCTATTTGGTTTTATCAACTGAGCTTGGCCATCGTAAAGTGACTCAAGAGCTAAAATTGATATATATCCAACAAATTTACATGAAACCCTTAAACCATTAACAATGATAGTTATTGAATCTACATTGTACAACCTTAAGTTATACTGTAATTGTTACATACTGTACATGTACAGTGTATATGTAGATCAAATCACCACATGTGCTGTTACACCTGTACATACACTGTACAGTACATGGAAGGATTTAACCTACCTTCAGATAAGCTTACATTCTCATATGAGATTTTTTTCTTTTTTGTTGTAGGCTCAATGCTGTCACCATCTGAATTTAGAGTGGATTCACTACCTGCAGTGATTGAACAACAAATTAGTCACTCCATAGTAATGTACCCAGGCTGCTGATACACTACTGATAGGGCTAAATAATTCAGACCAATTTGTTGTTATTTAAATTGGACAGGATTTTGACTTTCCAGTGCGTAAGTTCCATAAAATACATGTATTCATATCCCACGCTACGCCACTCATATTTTTAAAAATTTATGAAAATTTAAAATTGAAAAGGAAAAAGAAAACAAAATCTTCCTTTGCCCCAAATGAGACCTTTGGCATGGGAGTGCTGCACCTTATCACTTGTGCCACACAGACCTGACTGACTTTGACCAGTCCAAGTTTACTATAATTGCACCACAATCTCAATCTATTCGAGCCTTTCAACACTGACAGCACTTTTCTCAGCAAAATAAAAACGTACATACTCTATAGATCAATAAATTACAATATTATATTATTGAAGGGGTGTGCAGAATATTGGCCCTACCCTAAGTACTCTTACTGTCAGTGTCAAATCCTCCTTTTATTTCACAAGCAAATGCAAGACAATCTGGGAGGAGAATTGAACAATTTACCAGAGTCACTTAGGGCTTTTTACCAGGCATCCCTTTTTTTATTCATGTTCATGCTATCAGATAGTGAGCTTGGGCTACCGCTGTATTACATGGAATTCCGTAGCAAAAAACTTTTCTTTCCACCGTGGTCACTGACTTGAACTCACAAATGTTTTGACCCAGTGATACCTGTAGGTCTGGGATGGGTGACAGAAACACATCAAAAAAAAAAAAAAAAGAAAACGGCAACAAAACAACAATAACAACAACAAAGAAGTGGGCATAACTAGAAGTGGCATGTCACAGTGGCACAAGTGATGGATGCTTAATAATCTTAACACTCGGTACAAAGTTAAACTGACATTTCCAAGGAACAGGCCCTAGTCTGGCTAGATGACAAAACCATTGGCTACAATGTACACTGTCACAGTGGTTAAGTCTCAGGTTTCAAGTTGCTAGTAGGCTAGTGGGAGGCAACAAACTCCTTCCTCCATCTATTCATCAAAAATCTTTAACACAAGTATTTAAAATAGCACTGAAACTTTATTATGCTGAGCATTCAGTACGTACATTGTACTACTGCTATGATCGAATTGTATGTTATAAAATACTCTTGTTATACTATGTTATAAATTGTACAAATATCTGTTCTTCTCTCAAATGAACTTTGTGTAATTTATACTAGTGTATCTTCTTCCTTATAAACGGATATGTATAAAAATTAACTATTCTTCTCATTTACCATAATACCAATAAGTATAAGTAAGGGGCACAATATTAGCTACAGCTGTACACTGTAACCTAGAAATAAGTCCCCCCCCCCCCCCCCCTTTAGTAATTTCCAAAAATGGTATTAACATAAATGTAATTATGTGGTAAGCAGAATAAATAACTCAAATATTCAAAAAATACATCAATTCAAAACAAACTCCATTAATTAATAAGTTACAATGTACAGTATAACATCAGCCCTGAAGAACTTACCATTTTCTGCACACTGAAGTTTCTCTTCATCCTCAGTCATTTTCTCATCATCTATTTCTAGCAAAAGGATAAACATTAATAAACAAAAGCTTTAAATGCCAAAATTTCAATGGAGGTTAGGCAAAAGCCTTGCTACTGTTGGAGTGACCATAGATTACATAACAAGAACAATGGTAAAGAAGTGTTGCAACATTAACAGACCTTGCACTGTACATAAATATCAACTTGAAACAGACACCATAACTTTGGTATAAATTGCATGGTTAAAATTTGTAGGTTCCCAACTCCAATCTCTCCCTTATCGATGTTCTTCCATCACTGAAATGAAGCCTGATGGATCATCAGTCCTTCTAAATGACACCAAATGAGGAGAAGGAGAGAGGGGAGATGGACTTTTCACCATATTGTCTGTATCTTCTTTCAAGTGTGGTAGAGAAATATGGGTTTCTCTCAACTAATTTTGTCGGACAAGTTTTTGGTGAGTACAACAAAGCCTTTTTTGAAGACTCATATAAAGACTTAGTACTATTATTATGTTCCACTGCATACATTGTGAAAAGACTGGTAAGAGTGATGGGTTGTGGGATCTTTTGGGTAATCAGGCTGACGAATGCATGTTAGTGCACTGTTTGACATTTTCTGCGGGTAGTGTAGCTCTGGTTAAATATGTTTCACCTAAGAGTGTATTATTTTCCTATACGACTGATTGCAAGGAACTATACTTGTCACTGGCACAGTTTCCATCTGTCTACCCAAATGATCCCAAAATCCCTCACTCATTCTCCCCATAGTTTCTGGAGTGGAAATATATATACATATAGTAAATGGTCAGCTGGGAGAGATTGGAGTTGGGAACCACCAAATTTTAACCATGCATGCAGGAGTTACATGACTTGTACATGTATGTCAAAGGGGAGAAAGGTTGTGTACATGTCATTCTGAGATCCATCAGTCAATGTCATTAATAATAATAATAATCGAATATTTATCCAGGATAACCCTTCAGTATAGAATACTGTTATCAACGGGGTCCTGTTGACTAAGAATTAAAAACTTACAAATAAGAATAATTAAGAACTGATATGTAAAAGCAAAACATGCACTAATTTAGAACTACAGTAAAAATTTACAGATAAAAATCGTCCAAGGCTTTCCTGAATAAAAATCTAGAATTAATGCTTCTCAGACTTAAAGGTAAAGAATTAAATGTCGAGGCACCTAGAAAATAAAAACTACGGCATGCAAAATCCAGTTTGACCTTGGGCAGTTTTGCTTTTTTTGCGTGGCACTGATTCGACATTCTCTGAAGATAATGTCTGCTTGGGTTGTTAAAAATATTAATGTCACCAACAAAAAAAATTAAATCCTTCTCAGAACTACACTCACCAACATGCACATGTTCATATGTTGATGGTGTTTAGGAAATGGAAAGGTCTTCATTTTCTAGACACCCCTCAACTTAACAATCATACTTATTGTAGGCAGCTAAGTTGCTTATCTATGATTGTCAAGGTGAGGGTTATTATTATTGCTAGCTTATGGGTCATTTTGTTACAAAGTCCTTTCGATACACTGCATTTCAGTCGATTCGTTACGTTTTAAAATTTACATATTATTATTCTCTAATATTTGAGCTCAATATTTACTTCTAAAGCAAACAGTGTGAAATGCAGAAACAGCTTAAATAATTTTCACCCAAACTCACTTAAAGAATAACAAATAATCATATATTCTTACTTAACGGTGTAGCGAGATATCTTATGACCTATAAAAACCTCAACGTTAACCCTTTTCAGGGCATACATGTACCATAGTCACAAAAATCTAATCCGATATTTCAGACCAAACACTGTACACAAAACAGACTTCTACCTTAGATCAAAATGGAGACAGGTTCTATGTTATTACAGATCAAATGAGTAGTCCTCAAAAGGATCCCACTACACGCTAAATGGACTTAATCCAGCGTTAGGAACATTAAATTAAGCAACATGCGACATTATAATAATATGTATGTACCTTGGTCAACATTGTTTCCTTCTGAGAATTTTCCTTGAGATTTCTTTGTATTTTTTTGTTTCTTTGCCTTTATAGGGGCTACAGTTGTAAAAAGGAAATGTCACATGATTAAATCTCATATAGGAACCCAACATTTCACAAACTTCAAGCTCAAATCGACAACTATTTAGTCTTGAGAAGCATTCGCCGGCAGATAAACACGTTGACATAAACCGTTAAATTCTTTCGTACCTTTATCAATTGCCGTCTCACTGAGGCGCAGCTTACGCTTTAACACTTTCTTCTTCTTCTGTTTTATATGCTTGTCCATAATCAATTTCTTAATGCGATTGTTTAATCGCGAATCTTTACAAGGAGCATGCACCCAAACAAAACCTCAAGGAAACTACAAACGCACGTGAATGTTGAAATACCTTGGTAACCACTCCTTTCATCAGTGACATTACATACCGCTGATCAGTCTATTTTCCGCGCGGCGCGCTACGCCCTACTTTGGGTTGTAAAAATCCAAAGTTGTCCTAGAATTCGACGTCCTTCGTTAGATCAGAGTTATGGCTAGATATGGCTGTTTCTCTAGGGGGAAGTAAACAGGCCGACTACACGAAATACAAGAGACGCGACTGACTTTGTACACTGCTAAAAGACCTCGCGTCCCGTTCCCGGGGGGGGGGGGGGGGGCACTTGACCCATGTTTGGGTGTAGGGGTGCCGCTGGGGATTTGAAACCCTGACCCTGTTTAGGACGAAAATAACCTTAAATACCTACCCCGTGTAGGACAATGTCCTCAATTTTAAGACCCAATTTAGGACAGAGGACAACATCTAGCTCTTGTGTTACACAAGAGCTTATTGGCAATAGTAACTCAATTGACGTGAAGCATTGTTCACTAAAATAAATGCAGACTAACGTCTCTGATTTCGGATTGCCAAATACTCGACGGCAGTCTTGCAACCATACCCTGTCTAGGACGGGTCCGGGACAGACTCGCTTGAAATTATATACCCTGTGCAGGACAGAAAGGCCAAAAACCATACCCTATCCAGCGGCACGTCCCCGTATAGCCCATATAGGGGAGTGCCCCCCCGGGTCCCGTTCGCACCTGCCCTTTTGACCTTATCACTTTAAATCACTTTGCACATATTTTTCATTTCTTTCTGGCTGTTTAATTTATTGTATTTAACATGTGTGATGATCAATAAAGCTGTTAAAAAAAGTAATCTTAAAAAAAAGAGCAAGGCTGATTTCACGGTCAGGGAAGTATAAGTATATTTATTTATTTGTTTATTTTTTAATTATTCATTTATTTATTTATTTATTTATTTATTTATTTATTTATTTATTTATTTATTTATTTATTTATATACATTATTTATATAGAAATTCCAGTTCAGCTGGAGATCTGTATAATATAATAAGAATAAACAATAAAATGTAGAAATGAAAGCAAAAAATCATTCAAAGAATTCATGAAGGTGAGAAGTTAACTAAGGTAATTTCAATGTTTCTTGAATCTCAGTTTAAAACTAGTGAGAGACTGATCATGACGTATTTTCCAATATTTCGAAAGGTACGGCCTTTCTTCTTCAGGGTATGTTTGAGACTGACCCTGTGGCAAGATACGTTACAATTTTAAACAGTTACAATAGATACCTGAAAAAATAGGCTAAAGTTACATAAACAAAAACGTTACAATTTGAAATTTAAAAGTACGACTGGATAACTAGGTATAAGCAAATTTTCCCGTATGGGATTCGGGATTTTAGCGGAAATAGCGACGATATTGGGGATTAGAATAAGGGACGGGATGCGGGATTTGACGATTTTACTAAGCGGGATGCGGGAAATGTTACTTTGAAGAAACGAGATCCGGGAAGTCAGGTGTCGAAAATGTACAATGAAAATTTAGTTGTCACTGTCTTGGACGAGAAAACAAATTTACGGATCCTATGTCTTTACAGGTAAAATTTCTTCAGTGCTCCCTGAGACCTTGCAGTTATCTTGAGCCGATAAGCCTAAACAAATCTGATTTAGTGACAAATGCCACAGAGCTAGCGTACACAATGGCATAAAGTAACTAATTCAAACGGTTCCGAATGTTAAGCAGACCTCCATTCAGTAAATTTGAGTAGTTTCCTTCATGATTAAAATCAAAAGGTTGCTGGCATAGAGATCTCACCATATTCTGATGGAAACTGAGGAAAATCTCTCAGAAGTCTAAGGGACAAAGAAACTAGCGGGAGTCGTGTTTGGCCTGTCACCTATCTGTTGCAGTCCCACATTGTGGTACGTGAATAGTAATGCTCTTCAGACTTTGATAGCCATTATTTCAGACCGAAAAGTTTTCCAAGGATTAATGTGATTAGAAAGGCAGCCCTCACCATTCAGTTGAGAGAAAAAGAAAAAAAAAGAGGAAAAAGAACAAGCTCTAAAACGAAATTGCTAACCGACTTAAAGTTGACTGGCGTGATTCGTGGGAAACCTTGAAAACGTCTTAAATGAACGATGTCTTCGTGGAAAGAAATAGAAGAAATAATCTTACAGCTTATTTCTCGGTGGCCAAAGACCAGTGCAAAGATAAGTGCTCAGATTTTCAATTAAAATTTACATCCAACTGAAAATGCCTTTTTTGTTTTCGTCGAGGTAAGGGGCTTGAAACATTATGAGCTGAGCGGGAACGGGATTAGGCTAAAACAGCGGTCGGGATTACGGGATTAAGGGAAAATTATGTCCAGGATTGCGGGATTGAAGAACCCTATTGGGGGCCCTCTAAATGCAAATAAAAAACTAACGAGGGTACTTCTGGTTCTGGATCTTTAATTTCATTTCCATTGCCAGCACAAGTTCAGTTTTTGTTCCATAACAACTAAGAATGTAGATATATATAGCTGCAGAACGCCCTCACAGACGTTTTTGCCGCTGTTTACTCCTCGAGCCTCGCGGGGAGAAACGAGGATAGAGTCAAGAAACGTTTGCACCGTGAATGCTGTGAATGCAGAAGTCTATTGAAGGAAAAAAAAGAGGAGACTACAAAACGAGCCATTTCAGTTAACTGATAATTGAACCATAAATACCAGTTAATGATTTACAAGGCATTTTCTGAGTCTTCTCTCTGTCTCTCTGTCTGTCTCTGTCTGTCTGTCTGTCTGTCATTCCGACTTATTTTAGTAATTTCTGAACTCGAATATAATATGCTCATTAAATAATACAAAAAAGTTCAGCTTAAAAAAAGATTATTTTTGAGCCGTAAAAACTACGTTGTCACGCAAATGGCCGTGGCTAGGTTTACAGCTAGAAGGAGATAAGATCATCTTAGCTAATAGTTTGACAACCGATTTGATGCATGTTATACGCATTCCGGCAAAGGTCGTAAAAATTTCCCTACGATATTAAATCTTCTCCTAATCCATGAATAGCTGTTTATTTTCCCATGAGAAATTACTGATTTAGAATAGGAAGTTTGATACTCTTCTTCCTACTGCCCTTTGGCCTCTAAGAGCAGGGGTCATTGAAAAACGTTCACTACGTACACGTATCTCATCTCAGTCAAACATGCATAGCCTGTGAACAGGTTACCCTGCTATTCACCTATGGAATCTATTTTTCTGGTACTTTATCGAATATCGCATCTGTATCAAGAAAGTCCGGCGTTGAATGCTTCTTATGCCTTAAGTAACGGCAACCATGTAACTCGCTTTCCCATGTCGGCTTCGCCGATCTATCGTCGTCTCGGCTATGATTCGACTTGTCGTCGTCGACTCGTTTTCCGTCGCTATGGGTTGACTTTTCATGCTTCGTAATTCTTTTAAATTCGCATTTTCTCTGCCTGTCCCCTGGCATATGTCCTATCGGGAGGGTCGAACTTCGTTGACGCGATCGCGTTGACGTCGGATTTCCGTAGATACTCGGCTCAGAAGTCAATCGTAAACGGGTCGGAAGGCCGTGTTCCGACAATGGGGGAAGAGGGCTTCGACCCAACTTTGGAGACTTCGACTGTTGTTTTAAATTCACAGGCGAACCTTCCATTATGCTTGGTAACTGGAGAAAGTTTTGTTTTTTACTGCTGTCCGCGGTGGGAACTTGAACCTTTTTCTCTAAGCTTTGAACATCTTCACTCTCAGCTGAAATACAGCCGTTGTTTAGTTCCTCGTCGCTCTCACTGTCGGATGATGTTTCTCCCCCAGAATGCGTTAAATTATAATGTATTGTTCTAAGGTTGTACTTCTCGTTCAAAATCTTAGCGATGTTCGTGCTATGTTCGATGTCCAAGCGACGTAACTTCTCGTTGAGCTCTGCATTTGATTTCTGGCGTATCACCTTGTAAGTTTTCGTGCTCTGTCGCGACAATCCCATTTCATCTTTACTTGTATTGTAATATCGAGACATGTTTCTCTGCCGAACTTTGAGCCGGCTGCAGTAGATCGTACAAACCAACGAATTTAAATGTCCGTACTCCTCGAGAAACAATGGACGCACGTAAACGTCGCTAGCATTTGTAAACGTAGACCCACCGTGAAAATCCAAGTATTCTCACCTTCCTCTTTCTCTCTCGGCAGGGTCATGGGCTCCTGCTTTCGGCTATTTTCGGACGCTCGTTCAAAACAAATCTCCCTCTCGTGTTTTAAAGGAAGCCTTTCAGTTTGCACTACGATAACTTTGTTATGGAGCATGTGCTGACCTGTTTCCGATCTATTTTGCAATACGACGTAACTAAAGAATGCGCTTCGCAGATTACACCTCGTAAAAAGGCTTTGAACCCTTCGCGTGTTTAATCAAAACAGGCACTCGTGACAGGAGATAGAATTACGACCCACGGTGATCGTTTTACCATATGGTTGCATTCGTTAAGCGCACGCGCAGCGGCGCATGAAAGAGGTCTCAGTTGACTCAGTCCAGGGGGAAGCGGCGCGAGAAATTATTGCGATGCACGCGCGGGAGTCTTGGGCGGGCCGGGGTCTTGGGAGAGAAGACAAAGAAAGGAAGAGATAGGGGTTCTTTCGCCTCCCTCGCACTGTGTCCTCTCGCTTTTTGCGCGCGTTTTTCACGCCTCGTCCCACCTTCTGAACGCTATTACAGCAAGGAAAGTGCGCGAAAAAGAGCTTTTTCAAGCTCAGCTTGCACGCAAAGGTCTAAAATCCCAAACAAACAAAAAAAAATCTACCCAGCTGATAAGAAATCTATGATGACAGATTTTTATTTACTCGAGCAAAGTGGGTTTACGGTGTAACAGAATGTGAGTTTGGCGGTGCTTGTGCCGATCACTTCTTTTGCCAGGAGCGCATTAACTGTTTTAATACACACTGTGAGATTAGACCACTTTTCAGTCAGTCCTGTTATTGTTCTTTGTACTGCGTCTGTCTATACAGAAACCAAGAGAGGATGACAGAGCAAGGTACCTAAGTATTGCCTTGAAGACTGAAGCCCCTGAATTAGCTGAAGGACCCTGAAGTATTGTAAAAGACAACATCCCGTATGTACCTACAACACCTTCGCTACAGTCGTTAGGATTTTATATAACATAACATCCTTTCGTAATTTTTTTCGGATTCCCTCTTTAGCACCTCAGTAATTAACTTGAGTAAACAGACCTGTGAGTTTTGGCAAACGGCCGTCGCATGCATGAGTGGGATTAAATTAAGACCGTGGATAATGAGATACGGAGCTGATATCGCTTACATCACGCGACGTTCAACTTGATCATTGCTCACGCATCGAATCCCCAAAAAACAAAAACAAAATTCCATACTGATTTAATCTTTAATGCGTCGATCCTGAGTGCCATGAAGTTGTCCCCAAATATTTATCTTGCATACCCTTCTGTTTACAACGTACAGATCTTTTTGCCGTTGAGGGGTAAATAAATTAAAGACGAAGACTAGACACGACTCACAAATTAAACGCGCAGAGGGAGTCGAGTCTAGCCAGAAATGATATGTGCTGTGTGCCTTTAAATTTAATATAGTCGTCGCCTCGGGCTTGTCACATCAGTTTGTAAGCTGACACTTGCTTTGAACCAAACACCTCCAACAACGCCCCCATAACCACCCAACAAAGCAACAATTGATTGAGTTCAGGAAATGCGGCGCGGCGGTTGATGAAAGAAAACGGAGAGTTTCATTTGATTTTCTAGTAACATTGGCGAAACACGCAAGTTACTTAGGAAAAGTGCCCCATGCGTGTTTTGCTCGCTCTCAGCACAGATATCACTGAAACTGAAAAATATCAGCACCCTTATGTAAACCCGTAACTGACTGGATAGGCGCTTATCACGCAAAAGTCACGCATATATTTTGAAATTCAAAACAAGCCGAGTTGTAATTGCATGCGACGGAAACTCCAAAGCACACACTGTATGTCCGTTGCATACAACCCAATTACAAATTGTGTTCGCCAGTTTGATTATACTTTAGGTAGTGAAGCTGTATGGTTCCGGGGGAGGGGGTCCCTATAATCGACTATACGGCTGGGGAGACTCCGCCCGAAAAGCGGTACCCTTTCTCAAGCCTGAGGTATATCTGATAAAACGGTCAGCCAAGGGTATAAGGATTTTACGGGCTGAAGTATAGAAAAGGGTAGGGCTAGGGAAAACTGTCATTCAGGTTTTTAGAAGGGCTGGTTTCGAACAGACCCATCGAAAAGAGAAGCAGTGTTTCTACTGTGGGTATGTGAAAGGGAACCATTTTCTGCTGAAGGGTCACCTTTTCTGTCAAAAATGCTATATAGATGGGTAAAGGCTTGGATCCCCCTTCACGGTATGGGCATGTATAGCGAAGACAAAAGGGGATTTTTTTTTTTTTAATTTTGTCGAACTAGAAGATAAAATCGAAACTGATTATTTGATTATCTTTTATCACTTTGTTAGACTATGCGTCTGTGCATCCATGGTACACCTCCGACGTGCCTTAATAGACTTCCAGCATGGAGCGAACGTGCAAGTGTGCGCAAAATTGTCTGTCGCGTGGAAAAGGAGAAAGCGATTGCAGGCAACTTGCATGGTAACCTGTGTCACATACGCTTTGGTGACCTGTGGTCAAGATGGTCAAGGTAATGCGTGATGGTATGAGTGTGCAGTGGTCAATTGTTCTGGTCAAATTGATTGGTTTGATGTGAAGTCTGGTGTAAATCAAGGCCGGTAGCTTGTCGGGGTTCCTGTTCCTCCTTGTGATCGATTGTAGCACGAGAAAAACAGTCGGAAGGCTTTAACATCTAACTTAAAACGACTTTGAATTTACATATGAATGACATCGCGCTTACCTCCAACACAAAAGGCCAGATCCAGCAGAAAGTTAAAAGCCTCAAGACCAACAGTAAAGGAACTGTGTTGAAGACAAAACTCCTCAGGCTGAATACACCCGACACCCAGCGAGTGTAAGTAGATGGTCAAGATATTATGGGCATTGAAATTTGTGTATCTGTGTGCAAATGTCAGCCAGAGTCGGTTTTGAAATTCGACGAATCGTACATGAAAAACAAACAAAGAAAGGAAAAAAAAAGGACGATACTAAAATCTGTAGGTTCGCATAGAGAGGTTCCATTGGAGTACAAGGTTGATGCAAGGATGACGCGATTCTAATGGAGTCTACACGACATCAACAGCTAAAGCATTGAAACTCACCGCGTATTAATAAAAATTATGGTATGGTATGGTATGGTATATGGTATGGTATGGTATAGTCGGACCGTGTGCCAAGAACGGACTCACTCATCTAATCTTCGGCACCTTGTTACCAGAAGAAGAAGAAGAAGAAGAAGAAGAAGAAGAAGAAGAAGAAGAAGAAGAAGAAGAAGAAGAAGAAGAAGAAGAAGAAGAAGAAGAAGAAGAAGAAGAAGAAGAAGAAGAAGAAATGCACAATATAATATAAATGAATAAATGCACAATAATGTATAAGCGAATTAATGGGACTTTGCCGAATTATCTAAATGAACACTTAATTTTAAATAATAAGCAGCACTCCCGCAACACTAGATATTCAAGCACTAATGCTGTTTGTCCTAAATATAAAAGAGAAACAGAAGGAGGACGCTCTTTCGCTGTTTCGGCAACAAGACTGTGGAACAGTACACCAATTGAAATTAGGAAACTAAATTCTGTAGCATGTTTTGAAAAGAACATGTTTGCCAAGATTTTTAAGGAACAACAATTTTTGCATCATTTCATAATTTAATAACTTATTTTTTATCTTATAATCGAATCCTGTCATATTTTATATTTTAACTGTATATATATATATATATATATTTTAGCTTACAGTAATTTAGATTGTAAATAGTTGTGAGGGCCACAAGTTTATTAGCCTTTGGCTATTAAGTGACACCCTCTTTAAATAAAGGCTTTACTTACTTACTAAGAAGAAGAAGAAGAAGAAGAAGAAGAAGAAGAAGAAGAAGAAAGTGATAACAATAAAGGGGCTGATTTGAGTCAATTAATTCATTTATTCGCGATAATGATAAAAATAAAAAAATGGGCACACTGTCTATAAATAGTGTACAATAACATTAAAAACAAATAAAATCCATTTGCTCTTTACAAAGGGACTGACTGATGAAAACATCGTGAAGTGAAACACTGAATGAAAACGGACTTGCGGTATGAGCCTTGTGTTCAGTACCTACGGTTTCTCTGCCTCTACATTCATTATTTAAAGATTACACAGGTTGGTTGACGTGTTGTCGTGTTGGATTTACCTGTCTTAACAAGTACAAAAGTTTAGAGACTTTCCAGTTCCTGTCATACAGGACGTAATCTCTGCCTTAACCAAGTTATCGAATAAGTGCCGAAGAGTACCCGAACGGTTCTCGACTCCTACTGTCCCATCAGAAAGCAGCACGAGTGCTCCGGAAGTCCTCCGTTTATCAAGGACTCTCCTTGTTGCTACAGGAAAGTAATGACTCGGACGAAAAAAGTGGACAGGATCCGTTTGTAAGAACAACAGTGTTAAGGGTGGCACGGCCAAGTTGCTAGGACATGAAAATGAGCTAAAAAGAGGTCGCGAAGTCTAAAGTTTGACCTTTTTGGCGTACTTATCGAAGTCTTCTTTGTTCAGTTTATAAGCCCAGTGCTGAAGAGTTTGCCGCACAACAGGCGACACAGCAAAGTTATCGTAAGCACAGCCGCTACGGACAATCTTTGTGATGAGGTTATTTCGCCAGCGTCCTTTATCCCCAGCGCATTTCTTCCAGCGATCAACCTGCCGTCTATCATCTTCCGTGCGCCGACCCAGATAAAATCTGCAATACCTAAAAAGAGAAAAATACGTAAGATCCAAAACTGACCTCTGCCCTCCCCACAGAGGGAAGCTTGTAAAAGAAAGTAAAGGTCATTATTGCTCCTTGTGATCTAGAGCAACTGATATTCCAGGAATTTTCCAGAGTACACAGGCAACATTTCCTTGACATTACACCCTCTAATTATGTGCCGATCAATTTGAAACTTCACCATCCCCCCCCCCCCCTCCCCCTGCAAATTCCCAGGTATTTGAAAAAAAAAAGCGACATTTTTCCCCTTAAACCTTTCCAAAGGTCAGGAGAACCACATGTATTCCACCGGACAAGAAGAAAAGTGTGAACTTGCCACCTGAGGTTCAAATTCCCCAGTACATAGAGTTAAAGTTCAAATCCAACACTCCTCAGCAAGGCCATTTGCGTCAAAAAACCCCACTCCTCGGGCACAGAAAATGGTCAAATGCCCAGGGTATACCGGTAGGGGATGTTGAAGGTTCAAATGGATCCGCGCATTACAAAGGTGTGACTGAAGTCTCATGCTCATCAAGAAACAGTTTGCAAAGGTGCTTCAAAAATGCATGGTTACTGATCAAGACATAATGACAGTAACTCCTATCACTTTGCCAGTTTGAACTCGTTTAACTATATCATATCTCTAAACCTGCAAGGGTTTTCCAGTAGACCAAGGAAAAACCACCATTTTCCAGAAGTTCTCCAGCAGCTGGATAAAAATTTATACTTCCATGAGTTTCCAGAATTCCAGGAGAAGTGCAAAAGACATACTTGGGCGATGGATTGCCCACATTGCCAGAGCGTCATTCAGTTTCTGTGGCATGAAGCAACTAAGAGTATTTCTGCTCCCTCACCCCCGTGGATGAGGTGCTAGTCAATCATATGAGTTCAGTGTTTTGTTGCTTTCCTTTGCAATAACCTTGGTACATCCTTAAGCCTATATCAGCTTTGATCATAAAGTTAACGAAAAGAGCTTATTATCATTACGCTCAAATAATCGCCTATTATTAGAGACAATGCGCCCAACTTGGTGGTACAGTGTACATGTAGGTCTTTACTTTTGTTGTGCCACCGGCTTTATGGAACAGCCTGCCGGCTGACCTGCATGTTAACATGACACTCAGTGTTTTTAAAAGCAAACTTGAGACGTTTTTGCTTAGGTTAGCATTTTAATGTAATTGCTATTTATCATTAATTTAATTAATTTCTTGTTTACACAACTCGTAAACTTGTTATCTCTTCTCTTGGCTTTTGATGAGCCATGCATCATAAAAAAAAACTCTCTTAAGCACCCCCCCCCCCCCCTTTTCCTTTCTCTATGTTGGCCCACACCTCTTGTGAGCATCCGTCCCTACCTCAAAGCCAAATTTTGTAATAGCCCTATTCCCCCCCCCCCCCCTTCCCGCTGCCCTCTTAAGGTGTAACCCTACACTTGTTCTCAACGATCTCTACAAACTATAGAAGGTTTGTAAACAGGTTACTCATATGCCACTCATTGACATTTCAATCCTAGCAGTATGCAGGATGTTTGTCTCATGAACCTAGTTTAATGGCCTTAGCTCCCACGAGTCTCCTGTAGCTCAGTGGTAGAGCATCCGAACTAGTAATCAGAAGGTCTTAGTTTCGACTCCTGATAGGAGCACTCGGAATTTCTTTTTCCGAGTTTGCCTGTGTCATTACTGAATAATACATCATTCTCAGGTTACTTATAGTCAGCGATACTTTATGACTTACCATTGAAACCAGCCATAGGGATCTTGCTTGTGAATCCAGCCAGATGATTCCCACATTTCCAAGCTGCCACCACATTTGACTTTATACATGTTGACTTCATTGCGATACACTGATGAAGTGACTTGAGTTTTGATGTTAAGGCCTTCAAACCAATCAGCTGGAAATTCCTTATAGACATCAGCAGAATATTTTGTTTCTGGAAAAGTGGGGTAAAAAAATTATTATGACTAAAAATTGAAAATATAAATAGGGAAAAATGGAAACCAGAAATCAGTAACAAACATTGGGGATCAAGGATCATTAGCCTCTCTATTGAAGACTGTCAATCTCATTGTCAACCATAAGCACATACATGTAAGCAATGCCAAGCACTATTCTTTTCTTCACCTTTCTTTGTACTTGTCTGTGCTGTAACCTGTATACCTGTTATGTATTTATTTAGCTGAATGAAAGTTGTCTTCTCCTAAAATTAGTTTAATATGACCTTAATATGTTGCTTTCTTTTTAGCAACCCCTTCCTTTTCATAGGCTGTCATGGCGTACCATAATTTGGCAAATTTTCTGACCGCAGTGGTCGCATATTTATTCCCTTGGAGCACAACATTCATTTGTAATTTTCACATTCACATTGCCGCAATTACCACCATAGTCAGCCAAGACTTGGAATTTAAAGAAACACAACAAATTGGAATTTTGTGAATGCTAGTTTTTGGGGAGGGAGAAAAACCTGATAAAAGCCCTTGGAGAAGGGAAGAGAACCAACCACAAACTCAACCCACATTATGGCGCTAACACAGGGAATCAAACCTGGGCCGCATTGGTGGGAAGTGAGTGCTCTCACCACGATGCCATGCCTGCTCCCCCATTATTTTACTAACAGATCAAAAGTTTCAGGCAAACAGTTCAAAAAAATGAGAGTCAAAGTCGAGGGAATCCCTTGAAGGGCAACTGACTATCCCTCATTGGGTGCATCCCCTGGAGGTCAGCTACAAACAAGGCTTATGCCTAACAAGATCTATACTATACTTGTTCTGTTGGATTTGAAGCTACCTATACAGTCCTCAATCCCAACGTACCAAGAAATAAAGAAACATTAAGATATATATACAATGTATGTGTCAACAGCTGCCATGTGCATCTTCTGGTTAATATCATGCTGCTATTTTGGTTAAGTTCTTAAGTTTATGTTAACATTTTTCAGGGATACAATTTTGTGGAGCTTGGGGTACCTGCAGAAATTTGGAAATAACCACCAGCCACTTCAAGACTTGTACAGCTGTAAGCCTCACGGCACTAGTAGTAAGCAGCCGTGGACCTACTGGCCAGACCGTCGGTCGGTTTGCCTGGGGGTTTCCTGTTTCCTGGGAAGGGGGGGGGGGGGAGGTTGGTGTTCCATGTATTACATGATAGGCCTTATCACGGTTTTCGATGCCATTTTGACAGGTACGCAAACAGGCTTGAAATAACAGTGTTTACAAGTATGGAAATCCGATGTCAAATAATTTTCATAAAACATCACCTCTGAAAAATTCATGAATTGGAAACTTTTGGCACTAGGAAAAGGATTTTAAGAAAAAAATTGGAGGGATGTAGCAGTGACAGAAAGCGTCCAGTCATGTTTTGAACTTTCCATACATTTCCCTGTATTTTTTCCCGCGAACCATTTTTAGTAGCAGCTCACGGCTGGTTTGCTACACTAGACTGCAAAACAGTCGTATTTTTGCGTTGGTTTGTCGTAGTAGTACGCCCGGTCTTCGATCGAAAGGTCTGGACCGACTGTGAAAACGAAGAGTGGGACTGGGGAGAGACGCTGAAAAATAGGACTGTCGGCTATCCATACAACTAATTCGTTCAAATTTCCCGTTGCTGTACGAACGGGAAATTCCCATTGGTTGAATTATGACGCTACCTGTCAACATAATGTCAATCGCACCTTATCAGAGATAATCGAACCTATGTCAATTTCACGCTCAAATGATCTCTTCGCGGGAAAATGGAAGACGTGGATTTGGATGTGCTTGCGAGAGATTTGGGATTTATTCTGAAATCAGAGCGAAAGGAAGCGGTCGAGTTGCTTCTCAGAGGAAGGGATGTTTTTGGTGTTTTTGGAAAAAGTCTTATCTATCAACTGTTTGTTCAGTGGCGAAGAACGCGAGCCCAAAAGCAGCTCCTTCAGTCGAAGGGCTGACGATCATTGTCATTTGCCCACTAAGCATCATAGAAGAGCCGATAACATCAAATGAGTTCAACCTTTCCTCAGCTGAACTGAAGTTTGAAGGCGAGATGTTAAATGTTGTTAGGAATAGTGAAATTCAAGTTGTCTATGCTGAACAAGTTTTAAACGAGAAGTTTACATTGAAGGAGACTGTCCTTTTCTCGTCGCTCGTTGTCTCTCATTGTTGTGGATGAATCGCATACTGTTTTCACATGGTACGGCTTATGATTTGAAAGTATTTTCATTGATACATTGATACTTTCGCCAGCATCGGCAACGTTTTACCGTTTATTCTGGGCTCAACAAACATATTTTCTGAGGATATCCAACCGGTTTTAAAATTCCCATACTGAATTTTAAAAGAACGACCACACAATCTGCAATTATCCGCCGTGGTCGCTTCCTTTGACTTTCTTCCACATCGAGGAAGCAGGTTTCTTTGGTGTTGCTTGATTCATATTTAAAAACAGAACACTTCCACCAACATTTCGGTTAAAAGCCGAACACGCTTACATTTAGGAGGTAAAATTGAATGCACAAAGAAGAGCTCCGTTGAAATCAAGATTTTCTGCCGATGTGACAACTTTCCTATGTAATTTCCTGTGAAAATAAACCCAGCGAGTGTATCATATTTAAATGTGGGCGGAGCTGTCATCGAATTTTCGCACCCAGTGATATCTGAGTCAGAACGAATTCGTTGTATGGAAAGCTGACAGTCGTTTTTCCTCGCAGGGCGTGTGAGGCTCGCGCTCGCGCTTTGTGTGCGCGAATCCACGCTTACAGCGCTTCGCACTCTTGTAAGAGAACAAGATGCCTGCTATACTGGCATTACGCGTGATGCTGGGGCTGATTCATTTATTTCAACTGTATGCTTCGCCGATTGATAAAACTATCCTTGCTAATGGAATAGTTTGAGTCACGACGATCGCGTTACGTTGTTTCCCTTGCGTTACGCTACTCAGGGTTTCAAGGGAAATTGCGGGAATTCCATTGCGATAACGTAAGCTTCTCAATGACCTCTTTTCAGTCTCGCGTCGTGGTCTAAGACTGTCAAACAAAGCACGATTCCTTCGCCAGGAACTTACCAATTTCCACCGTTTTGAATGTCGGGTGCTTCTTAGAAGTTATTCTTTCGATTTGCCGCTTCAAAATGGTAAAATTTCCGTTTGAAAATGGCACACTTGAGTCCAGAACATGTTAACAATATGGCGACAAATTTAATCTGTTTTTAATAAATAGATAAAATGATGCGTTGACGTCACACAGGTAGGGGTGAGTGGGTCCCCTCCCTCGCAATGTAAGCGACAAGAATGGATTTTGATTGGCTTGCTTCTGTTGAAGACAATCAGAACAATACATCCCGAGTAGGAGAGGAGAGGGTTTAATGAATAAA
The DNA here is from genome assembly GCF_977016875.1 of Pavona decussata. NCBI lineage: Eukaryota > Metazoa > Cnidaria > Anthozoa > Scleractinia > Agariciidae > Pavona > Pavona decussata. The sequence goes on from NW_028145579.1 coordinate 647,003, forward strand.
TTAATGTACCGATTTGTGACTACGAGGAAGAAAAAAAAAAAAAAAAAAAAAAAAAGAAATCGACTCGTTTTTAGACACGGTATGCCCCCTCAGGGCATCCCGCATAAAAAACGACTGTTTTGCCTTTGTAAGAGAAAAAACGACTGTTTTGCAGTCTATCGCTGTACAGACAAATGTATGGAAAGTTCAAAACACGACTGGACGCTTTCTGTCACAGCTACATCCCTCCAATTTTTGTTCTTACAGTCCTTTTCCTAGTGCCAAAAGTTTTTAATTCATGACTTTTTCAGAAGCAATGTTTTATGAAAATTATTTGACATCGGATTTTCATACAAACACTGTTATTTCAAGCCTGTTTGCCTACCCGTCAAAATGGCGTCGAAAACCGTGATAAGGCCTTTTACATGCAGGCCAGGGTATCCTAAGTGCACTGTACGCAAGACTGTGAAACAGAAAAACCACGTAAGCTCTTGTCATATTGTGGGATTGTAGGCATTCTGTTCTTTAGTGTTGTCCGCAAGCATTGGGTTTCCATTACTTTAACAATACATGTAGTCCCGCACTCTGAATAAACAACTGTCCATTCATTAAAACTGCTGTACGTACCTGTCACGCTTGAATAGATTGGTCGAAAGTAAGTTCCTCCAAAGCTGCCAGCTTGAAGAACCTCTTTTGGAGTCAAGTTTGGTTTGAAGTCTGGAAAATCGGCGAAAATCAGCTTGCCCTGTTTGTCGCGTTTCGGGTTAAGGTTCTTAACTGGCGATGTTTTTGCTGAGCTTGTCGAAGGTTTCCCTGACGATAAAAGCGTCCCTTTGGTTTTGCTGTCCTTGCCCCCAGTTTTTCGCTTTTTCTTAGGGGATCCTTCGTTTGATGCTGATGATGATACTCGCTTGGGTGCCATTGTAAATCTTAACGGAGATTTAAGAAGAAAGCACAACAGAAATATAGATTTCATAGATTTTGCAGTTACATAATGCTTTGCGGCCAGGCAGTAGTAAAGCTCAGAATGGCCAGGGGCCTAAGCACTGAACTGGCGGGAATCTTTCTTTCTTTCTTTCTTTCTTTCTTTCTTTCTTTCTTTCTTTCTTTCTTTCTTTCTTTTTTTCTTTCTTTCTCTCTTTGCTTGTATATATAGCGAGTCAACATTTTACCCTTTTGATTCAACTCCCATAGTTACACTAGCAATGAACAAGGACCTATTGTGTCAAAGGATAAAATGCGTTGAAATCATGTTTGTTTTAGTTCGGGACTCGTGGCCAAGGCTGCATTCAGTATGTGGGTTTTATTTTCCCAAGATCTTCGGCTTGAGTTCCAAAATTGCTCAGCGTGCTTGCACACGATTGTGATTTTTGGCGTAAGGCAGCGTGAGACAGAGGTAGTGCCCGGCATAGGATTACCTCGATCATAGGCGTCAGCCTCATCAGCTCCCCCTCCACTGTCAGAATCTAATTTCAACCTTGGGCATTGACTGCACGAGGTCACGCGTAAAAGATCCGGATAAATAACCTGCAATGCAGCAATTACAAAAAATATACCATCACATTTATACTAACTGAATTAAGTCCTTTAGTTTATACAGTGGAAATGTAAGATCACTTGCCCGCGTGCATGCATTTTATGCCACTTAATTAATTTTATAAGAAAATTGCCTTTTAACCCTATCAAGATGGGGGAAGGGGGAAGAATCTGTCCGCGACGACTTTGAACCCAAATAAATTTTTTCAATATTGCGCAAACGCTATGAACCGTGATGACTTTTTCAGAATTTTATGGAGGGGTCCCGGGCCCCAGAAGACGGAAAAAGCCCGGTCTCATGATAGGGTTAGGGTCTTGATAGCCAGTGTTCCCTAGATAATTTCAACACCATGATTGACAAGACAGGTTACATAAATAGCTCAAAGTGAAAACTGGCAATTTTCCCGGTAGAGGCGCGTGATCTAATCTGGTCTGAATGTTGCATATCACATATCAAGTCGATCGCCGATTGTTGAGCAGCATACTCATCGAAATGATCACTCAGAGGCAAGGTTTGCCTTCCTTTGCTACCATTATTTCTGTTGTGTCAATTGTATTATACTGTGCTGGGTTTTTGAGAGTTGAATTAGAGTTAAAAGACCAAAAGAAGAGAATAAATGCTCTTGAAGACGTCGCAGAGGGAGAGGCAAAGCTACCGCACGACGACTCAAACCGGATGAAGTTAATCAAGGATACTCCTGGTATTTTTTTTATTTTGGTGCTTCAGTTTAGCAAAATGGTTATAAGTAGAACAATTTTGGGTCAAATCATGGCTTGGTATAGAAAGTAAATCGGTAACAACCTGGGCGGTGTCTACTCTCCCTAAAGCCCTCGAAACTGACATTTTTTTTATACCGGCTTCGAAAACTCAATAGTTTACCAAACGAAATAGTTTTCTAGTTCCTTTAGCTGGCAAAAATAAGAATTTGTTTAAGTTCAGCTAAGCGAGCCAAAGCAATGCTTAAATTAAACAAACAACAAAGACACAATGTCAGGAATTTACAGACGTGATCATTGACCCTATTGTGTGTGTCTCCCTTGAAAGCTTACCCTGGCCGGGTCAATATGTATTTTCCAACTTCAAATCATATATCAGGACATAACTTTGGAACAGATTTCTCTGCATATCTCATCGAAAGAAGAGATCATTCATAACCGAGTTGATAATATCTTCTGCTCCCGGAAGTTCTATCATGAGAATAGTGTTGAATACCAAAACTAGTTGACACAAACGCTGAAGGAACATTAGCAGTGTAGGGGTATTACCGATAACGTTGTCAAACCAATCCCGTTTAGACGAGCTCTCGATATTACAGCGTTTTACAGCCGATCTGCCAAAGTCGTCGTATATGCTACGGTTCACTCGCTGTGTCTTTGAGCGGGCTTTAAAAAAATTCGCGTGACTGTTGAAATCGACGGTAACGGGATTAATATCTGAATGTCAAGATAATGTCGTTTCCTGTGACAAACAAATGTCAGGTCATATAGAGAGCTTTTAAAAGAAGATAAGCTCCATATCATAATGCCGCCGTTCACTTTTAACTCAGTCCGGAATTGAAAATCAAAGAGATTCATCAGACTTCAATATAAGATTTAAGGGCCCCAAAGTGTGGAACTCAATTAGTGAAAATTCAAAAACCCTCTCAGTAAAAAGCGATCTTGTCAAAGATTATTAGTTTCTTGTATTCTTATTAGCAGTTGTGATGTTTCCCAAACTACCTGTAAATTAGTCTTTTGTTTAGTTTTGTCACCTTTCCAAGCCTTAATGTTTTCTTTTTTTCTGCTATAGTTTAATATAAAGCTTGTTATTAGTTGCCATAGCTATTGTGTGCTCTTCTTATATTACTTTTTTGTATTCATATTTAAATTTAACTATTCTAGGTTTCCCTCATAGAGTAGAATTAGCGTTTTTTCTCTCCTCTTTTTCTTTTTATGTTTGCATTTGTGCTTCAGCTTTCTTGCTGATGTCAACTGGCTACCTGGTTCCGCTAGCCCCTATGGTTATTCCAGGCAGCCAGTACTCCAATTATTACTTTTAATATTTTCTTTGTTGTAATTTTATTTTTGAGCAAGAGCAAGTACAAAAAAATAAAGATCGATTGATTGATTGATTGACTTCGAATTCCTCCCCATTTATGTCCACTACCAAGAATTTCTGACAGGTTTAAAAGTAAATGAGTGACTGGTTAATCATTTATCGATTTGCTGCTATGCCATATTTGCATTGCTGGTTCACTCATCTCTTGGTTCAGCTAAACCAGTGTAGTTTTTACTGTCAAATTGACACAGTGGATGGCCTAAATAGTTATATCGGTCTCTAAAATATTTTTATTGCCTTTTAGAATTCCTCTCCTCTAAACGCGACATATACAGGCGCAATGCCGATTCACCCAAGAACACGACGAACACTAAAAGCACAACAGACGTGATGCTCAAGATCAACAAGCTTTTATTAGAAGGTAGACTGCAGCTCTGCCAATCAAAGGGCGGCAACTGTTTGGCAGGCCCTCCAGGCCCTCCCGGTCCACCAGGGCCAAGCGGACAAAAAGGAGCCCGGGGACGAAGAGGACAGAGAGGAAGAACTGGGGACAAAGGAGATAGGGGTATCATGGGATCACCAGGAAAGAGCGGCAAGCAAGGCATCATGGGACCTCCAGGCCTGCAAGGAGAAATTGGAGCTAAAGGGCAAAAAGGAGATGTGGGCCCCAGAGGCATCCAGGGCTCAAAAGGAGAGCCTGGTGACTCGATTTCGGCTCCAGTTGTTGCTGTTTCTCCTGTCAGGGTGACAGTTAACGAAACTGAATCAGTCTCGCTCCAGTGCTCCGTCAGCGGTTATCCTGAGCCTGCCATGGTGTGGAGAAAACTGGACAATCAGTCGGTAATAAGCAAGTCTGCGGTGTCAAAAGGAACACTGTATTTAAAGGATGTGAAAGGAAGTGACTCTGGCACATACCAATGTTCAGCAGAGAACATCTTAGGAAAAAGTCAAGCTGTAACACAATTAGTAGTGAACGGTACGGTTCAGTAAAAACCAGTGATAAACTGTGTTTGCAGGGACCACCGTGACAAAATAAAAGTACCGGATCCTGTAGTGAAGGATCTAATCAGCAAAAAAAATGTAAAGCAAATAATCTAAAAAAAGAGCAAGGTTGATTTCACGGTCAGGGAAGTATACTTCCCTGACCGTGAAATCAGCCTTGCTCTTTTTTTAGATTATTTGCTTAACGGTACGGTAACTGAAAGTGAAATGTATGAAATTCATAAATTTAAACTGCGAATGAAAGAATGAATAAGTGAACGACATTGCAGTTATGTACGCAGTTTAAGCTCTTGTCAAGAGAAAACCAGAAAAAATTCAGGCTTAAACGGGATTCGAATCCATCTCTGCGATGCCGGTGCAATGCTCTACCAACTGAGCTATCAAGTCAACAACAGTCAGTTAACGATGTACTACGAGTTTTAAGAGGATTTCAAAATGAAGTGTTAAACAAAGGTGGTTCATATAGCTCTTTTATTGCTTGTGCACACCCAGGTTTATGATAAGCCGCCCATCAATCAATTTTGAAATCTTTCTTAAAGATTAACGAGATCTCTCTGAGGCACTTTTTTGAGAGGACATTTATTTATTTGATTTGATTTATATATTTTGTTTACAGGTCGTCCCCTTATTTCCCTACACCCGGGTCCGCTTTACGTCATTGAAGGCAGTAACTTCACCTTTCCAACTTGTCACGTGACTGGTCATCCCGCACCAAAGGTCACATGGGCAAGGTCGTTTGGTAAGCTGCCACAGGGAAGGATAAAGATTTTAGAAAACAGTGACATGCAACTTATTGACGCCCGAAGATCTGACTCGGACAACTACCTCTGTACTGCGACGAACCTGCTGGGAACCGCTGTAAAGAGAACTGTTTTAGTTGTGGTATCCCTCCCACGGTTCACTGTTAAACCACCCATGAAAGTCGTTGCATCGCTTGGTAGCA
>NW_028145579.1:657500-715000 GCF_977016875.1 Pavona decussata
CGTCGAGTTTGTAAATTGTCCCAGCCTAATTCTTTAAATAGTTGGTTGGCGTCAGCATTATAACTGGAATGAGTAAGGGCGCGGACAGCACAGTTTTGAAGTCTTTGTAATTTGTCAGATGTTTTCGCACAGTTACCCCAAACAACATTACAATAGTCGAAGTACGATTGGACTTACCCGTGATAGACATTATGTAGAGTTGCAGGAGGAACACAGTGACTTATTCGTTTAATAGACCCAATACCAGAAGACATTTTTTTAGATATAGCGTTGATGTAATTACTCCATGTTAAATTTTCGTCAATTTATACACCAAGAGACTTGGTAAAATTGACTCTGTTTTATTGTGTACCATTAATTTCCAAGCCTGGGAGAACGGATAGACTGTTTAATTTTTGTCTTGATCCAATTAACAAGTACAAATGGAGAAGTGGCATGAACGATAATGATAAGTCTTTAATGATCTTCAAAAGATAAAAATACATACCTTAAGTTACGCGAGTTTCATGAGTGATCATGAATTAAAGAAATAATCCAAGATTCTTGAGAAATAAAAGTTTGTTCTTCACACAACTGTCACCTCCTCCACAACAACAAAAACCTCTGTCTGATCTTCGTTCAGAATGTCAGCGCCATTAGGCTTATTATTGACGAAGTATATCATGAAGTAGGCACTCGCGCCAATTATGATGTATCCACCTGCCATGTAGAATGCGGGCGCATATGAGCCCGTAGAATCGGCAACAACCTGGTAACCAGAAAGACGATGATCAATCAGCATAGGCTAGATTTTCATAACATTGGAGCGAGGGGAGGGGACAGCAGTACCCAAAGAGAACATTTACGCAGAATAGTTAAAATGTTTGCCCTTTTAGTTGTCACATGCAGACTTACTTTATTGCAAGCATCTGACGATCGGTGAGGTATCATCCGAGACAGTTTTGTTGCTTAAAAAGTGTCGTTAACAGGTCTTAATAATTATTTCACGAACGCCCGTTGGATATGAGATGATAAATAGCCAACGATGCGCGTAGCGTCGAGTTGGCTGTAATCATCTCAAATCTAACAAGCATTAGTGGAATAGTTGTTCAGGAAATATTGCTAGATCTTGCTGATTTCGGTTTGCAAGAACAACCAGAAGTCAATTTAATGGTCGCTATTTCTCGCGCGTGTCACAATCATGGCTCTTATACCATGGCCGCTAAGCCAATCAAATCCCTCGATAAATGCATTATACGATGATCCAGTTTTTGATAATCAGGATAATTATATTTACCTGCGAGTGGTGGTCCAGATACCATTGTAATAGATAGAAAGAAGAGCCATATGCCGAAAGCCGAAGCCAGCTGTTCTTCGTGCACAGAGTTTATAGTCAGTACATTAGCGACTGTTGATTGGGCGCCGTCGAACAAACCAAAGAGGATGAAGACAATCAGCAAATGTGGAAACGTTTTTGCCAAGGGACAAAGCAGTGTAGAAATACCCGTAAGATACAAGCAGCTCTGATAGACAAATCGATTGTTAACGGTTGTGAAGTCACAAAGTCGATCGGTAAAAACCCTCGCAAACGCAGAACAAAGACCAAAAGTCAAGTAGAGGTTTGAAGCCAGGTTTAAACTGATGCCTCTCTCTTCACAGTAGCGAGCCTAGAGACAAATTCGAGATAAATAGAAATATTACAAGGAAATGTATAAACTGCGACTCGAATATGATATTTCATATCACTTTTCACACATTTTACATACTCTTGTAGTAGCGGAAAGTTTATGGTTGACTCTATATTTTTACTAGTTTGTGAGTATTACTGTTGTTACTAATTTTATGTTCATATTCTTTGAACTGTTTTACTTTCTATTTTTATTTCACGGTGCACCTGTAAACTAGCCGAGTGCTTCGTTTCTCCTAATCTCTCATAAAGTGAAACCGTCTTTAACATCTATTCATAAAGGTTGTAGATCTTTCCAACTTACCATGTGAACCTGTGGAACAGAATTACCTAGAATTACCACAGTAGTGACAATAACCGTTATCAGGTATTCGCGGTTTTTTGAAAGTTTCCTCCTTCTATTTTCGCCTTGTTTCGACTCTTGAAATTCTCTGTCAAGAATATTCTTTGGAGTATTAGGATCGAAGGTACATCCGAGTATGCACACGACCCCCATAATAGCAGCCATTACAAAAAACCCTCCTCGCCATCCAAGCTTCTCAATGGATAGGGCCAAAATAGGGCTCATCAGAAATGTTCCAGCTCCCGGACCCGTTGCCAACATTCCGCTTGCTAACGAGCGCCACTTGCGAAAGTACTTAGGGACAGTGACAAATACAGCAGTGTAAACGTAACTTGCTCCAAAAGCGAATATGACACCATATGTGACGTACATGACGAATATATTGTGCGCTTGGGAAGTTGAGATGAGTCCTATTATAGACACCAGGCCCCCGAGGATAGCAACGACTCTAGGACTGAAGCGATCACAGAGTTTTCCCGCCAAGGGAGCGAAAGAGAAGGTTAAAGACATGCATAGTGATCCAATCCACGCTGCAGAAAAAAAACAGTGATTTTTATAGATCGCATTGGTCCACATATTTTAACGGTGTTGTCTCTGAAAGGACACGTTTTGCATTCTGCGCGCACAAGTTGTCGTGTATGAATCGAATGTGATGATGAGAACAGTTGCATTGCATCAAACAACAAATATAAGATGCTATAATGAATCAGTATACATCACGTGTACGGAAACATATACTGACGTATAATTACACCAGTGAATAAGGACTGTATAATGTCCAGTATACGTTCGATTTCTTACTATACCGGGGAATCCTGGTACAAGTGTATATAAGATGCGTAGGCATGTCCGGTGAGTTAACCAGTGGCTAAAATGATCCAATCAAGCGATACTTGTCGACCTTTATCCAAATTCTTGAATAACCGAAAAGGATGCGATTTATAAAAAAGAAGGGACAGTAACGAGAAGAACAATTTAATTTCGAGGAGATTGTGATTGTTGTTAAAAAAAAAAAACTAAGAAGGCGGGATTATAGAGTTAATGAGAAAACATTCAACTTGTTTTGGGGCGATCTGCACCGTTTGCAACGTCTTGCATGGTTGGTCGAAAGAACAAAAGAACGAACAACAGAACAATGTTCCCAACTCTAAAAACAGTGCAGCTGCAGGAAATAAGGGTCCAATGAAAATAGAGCTTTTGAAAGATGTAGGTCTACTGCTTGTTGTGACTTAATAAGTAGGAGAAAACTGTTCTTGGGGGGCGAACATTCTCCAAAGTACAACCTGAGTCACCTCAGCAAGGTCTCTCAAACTTGCATTTGACATGCATGCATGCATTGCATGGCTAAAAGAAACGCTTATCAAGGCCGCCTTACCTGTTTTTGCTTTGCCTTGATTAAATCCGTCCAAAAGTGATGGATATATCACGCCAAAACTGTACGAGCAGCCAATAGCCAGCACGGTACACAACGAACCGGTAGTACCTACTACCCATGCCCAGCCGCTGTCATGCTTGTGGGCTCGTCTGGATGTAGGGCAGCAAGGAGACCACGAAGGACTTAAATTTTCTTGACCAAGGTCCACCATTGCCTTTCTATGAACACTTTTTTCGAATCATACTCTGTACCAGTAGACCTGCATGTGTTTGTAAGAAATTAAAAATAGTTGGACCTTTTACCGAGTTTTCGTTCAGAACCCGAGCGAGGGGGGGGGGGGGGGGGGACTCTCATATGAAAGGGGCGGGGATGCTTGTCGGAAATTTGAGTTTAAAGGGGGACAAGAGCATAGCTTTCTTAACATTTAAGAGGAATTTACAGTGCCAGATACATCCATTTGAAGTAGATACAAGTTAAAACGCGCCTTTTAACATGTTAATATAACAATAAAAAAAAATGAAAAATAATTTGAGCAAAATGCTCCCCCGTCTCTGCTCCCCCCTACCCCCCTCATTGGGGTAGAGTTACTGGGCGCAGAGTCTCTGCAGAGTCCCACCCTCACCGGTCCACCCGCTGAGGGAGCTCCGAAAACCTGATGATGCTGAAAACATTATATAGGACGCGACAGCGTCTTTCCCTCCCATGTGGGACACATTTTCTTAGACGTGCACGAGGAACAGCCTCGTTTTGGTGCGAAGCTTGTTTTCGTCCTATAACGTCATAAAATTACTTTTTTCGTTCACAACTCTGACAGAAGTCTTGAACTCGTGGATTTCTTGACATCTTTTAGGTTGATGTCGATTACATCAAGGATTTTCTTGAAAATGTTCGTCTTAAGGCGGGGGTCTACCCGAAAGCCGTTTTCACGCCACTTAAAATGGGTTTAACGGAAATATCTTGTTCGCGTTTCAAGCAATACAAAAACCCTATGCTCATTACACAAATCAATGTTTTGGGGTGTTTTGTAAATTTTTGGATGATTTTTAGGTATATTTGGGAGGAGATAGTTTTTCTCAAAAGAGTAGTAAAATTAAGAGAAATAAGAAATATTGAAGATTTAGTATAAGTTTAGTTTAGAATAATTAATAGACGGATATCAAGTTAGTCCACTAGAAACCCGGGGTGCTCTTGCGTGGGTATCAACTGTCTGTTAGTGTTCCAAAAATCATTTTCTTTCTTCTATCCATTCTTAAAACCTCTTCAAATTTCACTCAAATTCGGGTGTACCCCCGCCTTAACCCTAAACGAGACCAATTTGTGCGTGGCCCAAGCTTTTTTTTTTTTTTTTTTACCCCTAAAAGAGATCTTTCTAAAACACAGACATATATATTTTTTTACATTTCTTCGCGTGCAACCCTTAACAAGACCTTCACGGCTTAATATAATGGCGTTTTGCCTAGAAGACCCTAAGTGAGACCAAAATGAGACAACGAGCATCCCTGCCCCTTTACATGAGACTCCCCCCCCCCCCCCGGGTGCTATTAACTGAAACTAATGGAATATTTGGTTTTATCAACTGAGTCGATAAGTTAATTTGGCGAATTGGTCACCGTAACGAGATTCGAACGTTAAGAGAGCTTTAGATCTCGAATCTCTGTACGGTGGCCAAATTACCTTTAGTTATCAAATCAGTTGATAAAATCAAATATTCGTTCCCACTCCCCCACCAGAAACTGACTCTCTTATCTGGGTAGAATATTTGTCCCGGTAAGGGGTAGGGGGAAGGGGGGGGGGGGGTGAGGGTGACTTGGACCTCTCATGTAGGATTTGGAGGAATACATGAATTCCGCAATCCACCATTATCCCCCTGCAGGGCGCCTTTATGTGCCGCACACAACTGCATATTATTTTTAGCCCTTTTGCTGTTCAGACAGGACATACATCTTATTAGTTTGTTTTACAGAAAAAACACCCGGGCGTTTTATGTGTTGCAAAACATTATTTTTCGAGTGCTGAGGTGGCAAGAAAAAATAGAAGCAATGAATACAAAATGCTTGCGATTATTACGCTTAAAACATTCTAAAGCTTATGTGACCGAGTCACTTTGCAGTTCCCAAAGGCAATTTCTCAATTATTTCTAAGATCGTTTTAGAATATTTTTGTGACACGTTTAGTAGTGTAAAGTGTTATTTTTATCATTTACCTATTGCAGACGTGAGTGGAGCAGAGTGTTGTTCAAGTGATCTGTGTAGCTCGCTCCCCAGAGGCAGTTATGCTCTGGTTAGTGGAGTTTGTGCCGTTGTAAGTATGTACAGAACTCATTCCTACTTTTTATAATCCCGTTTTTGTAATAGTCTGTTTTACGTTCTCGTGTTTTTATAACAATCTTTTTTCTTAGTATTAGTTCGTTTCGTTTCTTTTCATTTTGTTGTAATTAGCTTCGGGTTCCACTGTAATAAATGTTCTTTTAAGCCCACTCCTTGCATCCACGAATTCATGTCTGTTGTGCCATTGCTCGTGCACTCCGGCCGTTGGCGGCGCTAGACCGCTCGCGCTGCCATCGGTTACACTTAACATTTTCAAATTGCAATCCATTTCCATCCTAGCCATCCGTAGCCAACTCCCTATTAATACTAGTTTCTGTGCACTATTGGGGTTATTGTTTGAAAAACAAATATGGTCAGTTTTAAGCTATTCAAAGCGACACTAAATTTTTGTTTAGTGACACTGCCCCTTTAAAGCACAAGCCTAATTCTTATGTTGAGTTCGTTCACCGAGTTTTTTTTTACATCTTTTCTTTTTCTTTTTTAAATCATGCAGTACCGGACTTTACTGATTGCTAAAAGCTACTGGCGATGGTTTAAATGTCAGCAATACTAAAGAAATGTCCATTCGAGGAAAAGGTTTTCGCCGTAAAAAAAAAAACAACAACAACAACAAATCCGCGCAAGCAGTGAGCGAGAAAAACGATAATTAGTGCAAGGTGCCCCCCCTCTCCCTCCTTTCCATCTCACGTCACTTTTCCAATGGTTCGTCCGCTAAGATCTTCCGACAAATGAACATGTGTGACCATGGATTTTTCCTGCTCAACTGACCCAACTCTTGAAGTGAACTTCACGGAACTCGGCGACTTTAACGGCAACTGAACAACGGGGGAAAGGATAACCTCAAGAGCATCTCACTCTCACTCCCGGGGAATCGAAGCGCGTCACTGTTACAGTTGTGGTACACGGCATCTAGGTAAATGGAACTCGATATTTTAAATTAAACTCACACCATGCAGCATAAATTTATTCTGACTCACCATATCAGGACGTGACCACAATGTAACAGGAACATAGCTGGAACATAAGCCAGCGATTTACAAACGCTTAATATATATTTACAGGAGTTTTTTTGTTTCTACATTCTTTTGTCTAAAAGACGTGGTCTACAACACATGCTAAACAAAGGAACTACTTGTACATTCAAACTTCACGTAGACAGGTATATTGTTAAAAGTAAGATCTAGATAGACAGTGCAAGGAAATGCTGACTCTCTTTGTCGGCGAACTCTCTCTAAGTTAAGCTGAGATATGCTGAGTCTGTTTGAATCCTTAACTGGTTTAAATATTCTTTGCAAGAAATTCAAGCTATTGAACAGGAGATGAACAAAGCGAACAAGGCCTGGTTTGGATACACCTGTCGAATACACTTGTCGGTTTACAGCTCACATAATGGCGTTTTAATACATATTTCTTACTAACAGCTAATGTCGGTAAAACCTTCCTAACAGTTACGCCTTTATTTAAATCTCGACTTCCTCGTCGAACAAAATAAGGCTAGCGCCGCTGTTCGGGAAGGGGAGGAAAGCCGGACCCGAAGGGAGCGGCGGAAATCGAGCTTAAAAGGTGAACGGAGGATAGCAAATCCCAGATGTAATTATGGCTAAATATCAGCATAAATGTAAATTGTTAGATGTGAAATAATAGACTGCAAATAAATGCAGTTAAATAGAAGAACCGGCGACTAATATATGTCCAGCAACTAGTGGATAAATGCGAGGATGACTGAATACTAAATATGGCTAAATGTGGTTTGTTTTTGTGAGCGCAAAACGATCCAAAAGTACTATTCGTTTTTTTAACTGGGCCAACTTCTGCAAACTATTGATTTCTCCCCAGACACATGCATGTCATAAGTTATGTTTGCAGGGCCGTAGCCAGAAAAAAATAATGACTGAGGCAAGATCCAAAGGGTGAATTTCCTGCCTAGCTGTTTAGGGTCTTAAATATGATGGCTACGTTTAAACAAAACACTGGGATCAAAGCTTATTTGACAAAAATTCCCCTAGGAGCCCTAAAGGACATATAGATCTAGAGATATAGCTGTTTTGGCGGGTGGGAGGGGGGGAGGGGAGCTATTTAAATGCTACTTTAGTGGCTCTGTGTTCTTGTATGCGACTTTTTAATGTGTTTGTTGGTGGCTTGTTTCTATATGAAGACCTTAGACTGTAACAACGACCTAAACCAGGTTCGGCTGACCAGTGGTTTCGTGAAAAGTAGGGTCTCGCAGGCTCATAAAACCTGGTCTCGGACGTTCTCGTTTCTAAAAGGCAACGAATTTAGCTGTTAAATGCCAGCGTGAATCACCTGTTTCCACTAGCATCCCATCGCTGTAGAACCTCGAGCCGGTCCACAGGGATTTCGCTGTGGACTCGCTTGGGCTAATGCAAGGCCATTCAACCTGTGCTAAAATACTGAATGTGACTGGGCTGAAAGCCTGGCCTTAGCAGTTACGCCCGACATTAAATTTTATGCAACTCACTCCAGGTCTTCAACTTGCGGAGAGCGCTAAAGCTTCGCTCGCGCGAACAGCTTCCTGCACTTAGTCGCGCTGTCGCCTGTCCGCTTTCGACCTCTACAGACTCTACAACTTCTTTCCCACCACCTCCGTGGCTTCTTCACTAACATCACCATCTTTACTAGATGGTCAAAGTTGCGTAGCTAAATAATGTCAAAACAAGCTTAAATTTTGTTTCGATTATTGAGAAGAACTGAAAGCATGTTATGAGAGCATCTACTCACCGCTTTCTTTGAAAAAAGCTGTTGATTATATTAGATAGAACGTTCCTTGCTAGCAGAGGTCTCTGTAATTCAGGCCACTACCTGATTCGCGTTATCATTAAACATAATACCATGTTGCGTTAACATTTTTTTTATATTTATTTAACTGTTGTCAATTTATTTGCTGCTAGTGCCTTTCTTTCGGCCTTTAAAAAAATCTTACTTTCCCCGAAAAAAAAAAAAACAATGACTGAGGCAAGTGCCTCGGTTTGCCTCATACTGGCTACGGCCCTGGTTTGTCTTGATGTCACGCAAACTCTCGAGTTAAATTTACCAGCATAGAGCTTCTAAGAACTGCTTATCTATTGCAGACATTCGGGACAAATTTTCTCTCTCCTCTCGAGCTCTGACCAGCCGGCTAACCCACATTAATCCGACAGCAAACTAAGCGTTTTTAGGCCGAGCGACATTTGTTCATCAGGTTTACGTTGTTGTGACATGACTGACATTCTTGGGTTCTACAAAACTTCTCAATCGAATATGGAGTCTCTCGTTAAGTCATTCGCCATTTGTCTGAAAATTCATCGAATAGGTCATAACAAAAAGATATTTCTGGTGTGTCAATGTCATGGCTGAATGGTACCGGGACACACAAAAGAAATAAAATCGATCGGCGAACGACTTTTCAATCAGTACACAAACGCTGAACGCTCGCCCGATTTTTACTTTACCGTATTATTTTTAGAAATGCTCATAACATGTTGCTAAGAATTACCGTTCATTGTTAAAAATGGGGTTGTGATCACAGAAAACGTAAATGGGTTTACTCACCAGACAGCCGTGAGAGCTTTTAAAAATGTACCGGACTTCTGTCTTCTGTTGGTGCTGATGTTCATCATATCAGTGAATAAGCTTAAATCTATACTTCACCTGTCAACGCGATACATAGACAGAGTTTCTTTGTTAAAAAAAAAAATCTGAATAAATAGAGGTCATTTCGGTAACTTCTGCGTCACACAAGTCCTCTTTACATAGGTCACCCCCCCCCCTAAGCTGTAGACAGCCTTTTTTTTGTAGTTTATAGGTTCCAGCAAAAGGCGAAAAGCGGCAACATGATGCCTGGGCATGATGCCAATGAGTGGTATGATATCCTAATGCGGCATGCAGTATTGTACACTTTCTGTACAAAACCAGGAGAAAACAAAACTCAAAACTTGACTAAACTCATGCTTGATGCGTCATCAGTTTTTGCATGTAAAACGGCTCTCAAGTACAGCTCTCATGTACGGCTCTCATGTAAAGCAGTTTACTTAATTTATTACACCCATTTTGAAATCACGGGTGATCCTTGCAAATCTGATTGGCTCTCAACAGTGCAATTTATTACCAAATTGCACCATTTTTTGCTCTAAATTGCATCCTTTCTTTAGCCCATCAAAATGGAAATGAAGTAACAAAAATAGAATATTAATATTGACAATGATACTCTGTGATTTCAAAATAGGTGTAATAAAGTGGTAATTGAACTTTGTGTCGTGCAATTTTGGTCTGAAATCATACTTGTGATTTCAAATCAAACTCGCGCTGCGCGCTCGTTCGATTTTGAAATCACGCGTATGATTTCAGACCAAATTGCACTCCACTCAGTTCAATTACCATTATTTATTGTAGGTTTAAATAGTTTATATTACGAATTTTGTAACTAGCATTTTTATAAGTAGTACTTAGTGTAACTGATGAGAATGCTGTGTATAAATAAAGTTATTTATTTGACTTTGACTTTAACGGCACCCGGATAAAGCCTTGCGCGACAGTGGGGGGGGGGGGGGGGGGGGAGGAAGGGTAATTTAGTCAGATATTGCTATGTTCATAAGAATGATTCTTACAATGAACAACTTTTCCTTCAACAACGAACACTATTTACAAGTACACGGGACAGCTATGGGAACCCGCATGGCACCTTCATACGCTAATCTATTCATGGGTAAATTTGAACAACACGCCATTGAAAACGCTCCTCTCAAGCCGTTCGTTTGGTGGAGGTTCATCGATGATGTCTTTATGATATGGACAGAAGGAGAGGAACACCTTAAAGATTTCATCAGATACTTAAACTCTATTCACGCAAGTATCAAATTTACCCATGAATACTCAAATTCCTCTCATCAGACACTCCCTTTCCTAGATGTCCAAGTCCACCTCAGCAACAACCACATCCAAACAGATCTCCACACAAAACCCACAGACAAGCATCAATACCTCCTCAAAACTTCATGCCACCCGAACCACACTAAACTAACTATTCCATTCAGCCTTTTCCTGCGAATCCGTCGCATATGCTCTACTGACGCTTTCTTTGATAAACGAAGCGAAGAACTCATCAAGCACCTGGTCCAACGTGGTTATAGCCGCTATTCCCTACAAAAAGATGCAAATCGCGTACGAGCCATCCCACGTCACGCAACACTACAGCCACAAGAACAGAAAGCCACAAAAACAGACAGAACACCCTTCGTCATATCCTTCAATCCTGCTCTTCCCAAAATCTCATCTATTGTGAAAAAACATATCAACATCCTCCAGTCCTCCGCCAACTGCAAACAAGTTTTCCCTCATCCACCAGTTATCGCCTACAAACGTAACGCAAGTCTACGTGATCTCCTGGTCCATTCCGAGCTACCTCAAAACAAGCCCTCCAATCAACAACCCGCTGGAATTCATAAATGCAACCACCCACGATGCCTAACTTGCTCATTTCTCCAAGAAGGTCAAACGAACTACACGTTTTTCAACACTAACGAATCACGCAAAATTACTGACTACATATCTTGCAATTCCAAAAACCTAATCTATTTAATTCAATGTAAGAAGTGCCACTCCCAATACATTGGGGAGACAAAGCGCAAACTTAATGAACGTTTCGGGGAGCATCGCAGATCTATCCTGAATCACCATCAACTACTCAACCCTACTCCTGTCTCGCTACATTTCAACCAACCTGGCCACTCAATCAACGACGTCCAACTAATCCCGCTTGAACTTATACGCAGCAAACGTGACTCAGTTAGAAAGGCTCGTGAAGCTCATTTAATCAACAAAGCTAAAACATTGCACCCTCTTGGTATAAATAGACGTGACGGAACACGCCAATGACATGTCTCACACTTGTAACTTAGTCCTAAACAACCAATCATTGTCACGCATTTCATATTTTAAATCTTCTTTGTAACGATCCTTTTATGTTTCTCACTTTTCTTTTTCGTTCAGCCCCCGAGGAAGGTTTGTATTGCAAACCGAAATATCGGGCAAAAAAATTTGTTTTTTTAAAAAACAAATATATTTCAGTTATCCTAGCTTTTGTTGTTTGTTCTCTCAAGCTCGTCACCTCCGCCGTTGGGATCAGTCTGCCGTTAATATTTTGTATACACCTCCACCCCAGCCCCCATGGGGGGGGGGGGGGGGAAGGAAGGGTAATTTAGTTAGATATTGCTATGTTCTCAGAAGACCTATCCTATTATAGTCTATTCTGCGGCCAATTATACACCTCATTTTTGAAAATGCAACAAATTACGCGGTCCCAGCTTGGTCACTTCGTGTTTATGCGTCTATTTGTGAACTCACAAATCTTCTTAAATGAAATGACTTAACTTTCCAATCAGGCAGTTCTGTTGACAATATGTGCCCCATACATTTTTGTCACTCTGCGGGACTTACTATTATAATCAGCCCACCGGATTTCACTCGTTTTATTTTTTACTTATTTATTTTATTTAGTTTTTTTCCTTGCTCAGCCTAAATGCCGTTGGAGTTGAAAAGAAACGGTCCCATTTTTTTCTGAATGCATTTTATTTGTTGGTATTATTTTTTGGATGAATCCCTTTTCCGTGGTTTGGCTGGAGGTTTCCTACGCCACAACACGATTCGATGAGTCTATAATTGCTAAAAAAAAAAAAAGAAGAAGCCATTTTTAAGCAACCTCCCCTACTGAGACTTTTGATATGTTGTAGAGGACATGTCCCCGAGCCAAAATCCGTTGAAAAACTTTTTACATTTAGTAACAGGTCAAGCCATTTTGCTTTTTAATAAATACAAAATGCCCGGATTATTTATAGTGTGAATTTTACGTGCAAAAAAACTTGCCAATAACTGTGTAGTTTAAATTGAAATCTATATCGACCTTTTCGAAACGCCGACACTGAAATTGCTTTCTTGAATTGTCGCTCTAGCTAGCTAGCTACTCTTGTCGAAGAAGGAATAAAATATAGCTTTGCTTTCCTCGACAGCTGATTTTACTTGCGTAGCAGCGTAGTCACAAAGGTAGTCTTGTTGACTGTCAAATAACAGTTCATAACATTTCACAGAAAAAGAACGAAAAAAGCAGCAAGTAGAACAATTTTGCAAGCCGCGTTGTCCGAGGAACGAAGAACAACACATTCAGCTGATGCGACCACCACTACTTGTACGATAGGTGTACGATAGCCGAATGTGATGGTAGCCGCGAAAAAAAAGGCGCCAAAACATTAGCCTCGTTTTGGTTCCAAGAATTTCGCCCATGCCGCCTCAACTTTCCTCGCTCGTTTCCACGTTATACTACCATAACAGGAAAAGTTACATATATTCTAGCAATGAAGGAGTCGGAATGGAGGAAAACCGTCGAAGACATTAACAAGAGCACTCATTCAAACCTCATATACGAGTTTTGACTTGATAAGTCTCTGAATAGGAGACGTTCGACAGATAACTAATATACAACCTGCGACCTACCAGTCACTCTTTTATTGGGCTTAATGTATTTTTACAACACCCTCAAAAACATTCCGGACGTCCTGGCCACGTGACTGACGACGTTACTATGGTACAAAATACACGCGGGATGCAATATTTTAATAGTATTTTACAAAATTAATACAAAAGATACAAAATTTCAAAACAGGAGTTACGTTAATACAGCTTTTCACAAATGGGGGGCCAATCTATTACTCTTATAGATGTATGTTAATAAGCTCTGCTAACATCATTTTGGAGTAAGAATTCTATTGAATTTTCACATGCTAACGAGGCCTGGAGGGTTAATAATCATAAAAATAATTCTAAAAGAATAATTTATCGGCCACCCTGCCTTATGAAAAAGGTCTTTAGCTATTTAATGCAAATGGAGAACTGGCATGAACAATGTCGGTGTTTAAAAGTAAATTGAAGACCTAATCCTCAGACAACTGTCACCTCCTCCACAACAACGAAAACCTCTGTCTCATCTTCCGGCGAAATGTCAGCGCCATCAGGCTTATTATCGACGAAGTATATCATGAAGTGGGCACTCGCACCAATGATGATGCAGCCACCTGCCATGTAAAATGCGGGCGCATATGAGCCCGTGGAATCGGCAACGTAACCTGGCAACCAGAATTGAAAGACGATGATTAATCAGCATAGGTTAGATTCTCATAACATCGGAGGGGAGAGGACACCTCGCTGCCTCCTAATAAAGACGTATTTTTGCGGAGTTTATGATTATACGGGAAAAGCAGATCTTAGCAAGGGCTATTGAAATCCAAAAAGAAAATTGGGGTAACCATGCATTTTTCAGAGATAATTAAGCAACAATAAAAATGCGCTAAAATACAAGACAATGTATGGCATTTTCCCTAAACTGAAGCTTGATTATCTCTGAAAAATGAGTGGCCGGTTACCCCTATTTTTCAGTTTTAGGATCCTAATAACCCTTGCCAAGATCTGGCAACGCCGTTAAGAAATCCTACTTTCTTGGACTATCCAGAGATGCGCAGAAAGTATGCGGAGTGGCAAAAAGGAGACACCTCCTTACAAACATATTTTTGTATATTAATAGGGATTGATCTGTTTGATTCAAGATCCTTTTGAAAATTCAAAATGCCGAACGTTTTTGTAAGAAACGGAATTTTATTCCTCGAATTTACTTTGACCTGTTGTTGGTCTAACTGTTTCACCCAATGTTTCATGCAGAGTATGTGGAGTCAATAGCCGGACCCTTCTCCAAAATGGCGGCAACAGATTTGAATGAGTTCAAATTGAACTGAATGAAAAACTGATACCAGCACTGAAAAGAGTACCTTTACTTTAGTAACCTTGCAAGTTTTCAGCTTGTTAGGTGCTATATCAACTTAGGAAATGTAAGATGAAATTTGACAAATATACAGACGTTTGTATGACTGGGGTATACTTCATACCCCCAGTCATACAAACGTCATTTTTCAACTTACATTTTCTCAGCTGATATTACACCTGACATGCAGAAACTTTGCAGGGTTGCTAAAGTAAAAGTGCTCTTTCTAGTGTTGGTATACGTTTTTAATTTTAACTTATTTGAATTTTCGACCGCCATTTTGGAGAAGGGTCTATTAGGACCAATTAGGTAATTTCAACTCAATATCTGAGTCGTTATTTTGTTGCGAGACAATCTTAACAGTACCTCCTTCTAGAACGTAAACTTCGAAGCCGAGAACGGCTAATGGGCGAAAGACAATCAACCGGTCTCTTACACGCAGCCTTCAATCTAGGATTCCCCTTTTTGCCTTTGGGTCGAGGTTGGTGTGTACCCCACGTTCGTTCCCCTTCACAACAAGACGTGAATTCACGCTGGCTGACCTCAAGGGGTATGGAAAATATATAGATGACATACAGTAATTATAGTCACAAAAGTAACGCTGCAGTACTAGGCAATATATAACGTTTTGATCTGACCACATAATACTTTTTAAACGGCAAAACATGTTTCGGATGAAATCTCATCCATCGACAGCTGCTTATAAAAAAATAAACTTACAAAGTGCGATGAAATCTACGGAACAGCCTTCGATGAATAAACAAGTAGTTTTGAAACATCTTAGTTTATCTTAGTCGTACAAGCATGTATATGTTCATTGTCAATATTTCTGTTGCGTTCTTTTCACATTCTCCTTTACTTTAATGCCGTGAGCATTAACTGATTATTACTAGATTTCATCGCACTTTGTAAGCTTTTGTAATTGTCACATACAAACTTAGTTTCCAGTATTGTAAACAGCCGGACGATGGATGAGCCTTCATCCGAAAGTTGACATGACTTGCCGCTTTATAAACCGCTGAAAGTATCGTGATAATTATAGTTAAATGAATATGAATACAGGAGACATATATTTGAGCATTGGGTGAATGATTTAAAAATAGCTATAGAAGAAAGCCCCTCGCAGTTATTTAGTAGTTGTAAAAAGAAAGCCTGAAAAAAATTCAGGCTTGAACGGGCTCCGAACCCATGACCTCTGCGATGCCGGTGCAGTGCTCTACCAACCGAGCTATCAAGCGAACTCAAAATATGACCAGCTCCCAGTTGGCTTGATAACTCAGTTGGTAGAGCACTGCACCGGCATCGTAGAGGCCATGGGTTCGAATCCCGTTCAAGCCTGAATTTTTTTTTTCACGTTTTCTTTTCGCAACTGCTTAAGCTGTGTAAATAACTGTGAGGTTCTTTCTCCTATTTAATTATATTTACCTGCGAGAGGTGGGCCGGATGCTATTGAAATAGATAGAAAGAAGAGCCATATGCCGAGACCCTGAGCCAATTGTTCTTCGTCAACACAATTTATAATCAGTACATTGGCGACTGTTGCTTGAGCGCCGTCAAACAAACCAAAGAGGATGAAGACAATCAGCAAATGTGGAAACGTTTTTGCCAAGGGACAAAGCAGTGTTAAAATGCCCGAGATGAACAAGCAACTCTGATAGACAAATCGATTGTTAACGGCTGTGAAGTCACAAAGGCGACCGGCAAACACCCTCGCAAACGCAGAACAAAGGCCAAAAGCCAAGTAGAGCTTAGACGCCAGATCTAAACTGATGCCTCTCTCTTCACAGTAGCGAGCCTAGAGACAAAATCGGTATAAACAGAAATGTCACAGGCAAATGTATAAACTGCGCCGGAATCAAACGCAAGTTCCTAAAGAGAGGGTGCTGAAGGGGTAAATGGGAAATGGGATTTGCTCTTTTTTCGTTAAAAAAAAAAAAAAAAAAACAGGATTTGACGCATTGGGAAAGGGATTTGGTCTTTAGGAATGGAATCTATGGCAAAATGCGAGTGGAAGCTATAAGATTTGGGCAAAATTTGGAATGGAATAAGCACTCAAAAACATACTACAATTTCTGCGGTTTGGCCAAATTCATCGACTGTTACAACTGGTTAAATGTTCTCACCCGGCTGTTCATGATTGTCACTCGATATGTGGCCTGCGTGGCAGACGCTATAAAGGGGAAGGAAGCGGTCACTATTCCTTAGCTGTTTTTCGTGTGCAGAGGAAAACAACTGTGTAGACAAAAATATGAATGGGATCACTGTTGCTCTCTTCTCCGCAGAGGCATGTTTCGCGTTCGAGCGGAGACAAAAAACGGATGATTAATTGGAGAAAGTGAAATAACGAGGAGCGCGGTCAATTACCATTTTTCTTCACATTTCCTTTTCCCTCCTTTTTTTATGAAGGAGCCTCTGCGGAGGAAAGAGGGATTGTTGGATACTTACTAGAATGAAACAACTGAGGAATAGAGAAACCGCGAGACTGAACGTTCCTGTATTGGGGTCACAGCCCTCTGACTATCCCCAGTCTCCTGACTTGAGCGGTATTGTAGGAAACCGGAAGTGAAACTCGAGACTTTTATACGCCTCAAACGTGGGGAAAAAATTGATAAGGTTTGCTTTTTCGATTTTTAAACGAGAACAACGTTAACATTTGATCTAGTAAATAAAAAAATCTGTCATTTAAACTTTAAGACTATAGGATCCTGTAGATCTTTCCAACTTACCAGGTGAACCTGTGGTACAATAATTCCTAATATCGCCAAAGTAGTAACAGAAACCGTTATCAGGTATTCGCGGTTATTTGAAAGTTTTCTCCTTCTATTTTCGCCTTGTTTCGACTCTTGAAATTCTCCGTCAAGAATATCCTTTGGAGTATTAGGGTCGAGGGTACATCCGAGTATGCACACGACCCCAATAATACCAGCCATTACAAAAAACCCTCCTTGCCATCCAAGTTCGTCAATGGATAGGGCCAAAATAGGGCTCATCAGAAATGTGCCTGCTCCCGGACCCGTTGCCAACATTCCGGTTGCTAACGAGCGCCACTTGCGAAAGTACTTAGGTACGGTGGCAAATACAGCAATGTACACGCAACTTGCTCCAAAAGCGAATATGACACCATATGTGACGTACATGACGAATATGTTGTGTGCTTGGGAAGTTGAGACGAGTCCTATTATAGATACCAGGCCCCCGAGGATAGTAATGACTCTGGGACTGAAGCAATCGCAGAGTTTTCCCGCCAAGGGAGCGAAAGAGAAGGTTAGAGACATGCATAGCGATCCAATCCACGCTGCAGAAAAAAAAAGTCAGTGATTTTGATACACCGCTTGTGTTGTGTCTCGGAAAGGATACGTTTTGCATTGTACGCATGCCTGAGTTGTCGTGTATAAATTGAATGTTGCAACAATTGTCATGCGAAATAGCGCG
This sequence comes from Pavona decussata, assembly GCF_977016875.1. Classification (NCBI taxonomy): domain Eukaryota; kingdom Metazoa; phylum Cnidaria; class Anthozoa; order Scleractinia; family Agariciidae; genus Pavona; species Pavona decussata. Next base: position 675,444 of record NW_028145579.1, read on the forward strand.
GAATATCGCCTCATAGCTAGTTAACCGACGAGGCCGTAGGCCAAGTTGCCTAAAATCAGGGGATATTCCGCAAGATTGCCTGAGCAGGATAGTTGTTTTATTATTCCGTTCAGCATATTAATAACAAAGCACTGTTTTATTGCAGAAATGCTGGAGACGATCCGAGGTCGTTCACCTGACTTGTTAAAAGAGCTCTATCATTTCCCTCCCCGACATACGAAATTGTCTATCACAGGATGTCTGTTGTGTATGTACGACGAATATTGAGCTCAACATGACCATACCTGGGCAGTGTTACAATGTGTTGAGTAATAAAAGGTGATATAATGGTATAATGATACAATTGGAGTGTATATACATCAAGTGTACAAATATCCATACTGACGTATTAGGACACCGCCGCCATAAGGACTGTATAATGACCAGTATTCGATTGATTCCTCATACTTATGTATACAGAATCCTGGTCCTTGTCATACCCTGGCGAACACTGATCATGATATGGACCTCATACGTCACCTGCCGTCCTTATATTTTCCGTATACGATTTTGTGGACGGACTTTGTACGACCTGAGTAAGGGAGCTTATACAGATAATTTCATGGAATGTTGGCAAATGTGCTATTGCAGGAAATAGAACTAGTTTCGTCTCGGAAACTTGCATTTGACGTTTCCCCATTGGTTAACAGAAAAGCCAATTAAAACTACTGCCGTCAAACTCGGACTTTAAGGGGCTAAATTATCCCAGGTGCATGCGCGCGTTGATGAAAAGCAATTTGAAATCGTTGACCCAAATCTTTCAAATACCGTCGGAGAGTTTAGGAAGCTGTTTTCGTCTGTTTGAATCGCGTTTATCTTCGGAAAGTTAACTGAATTTTTTTATTTAGAAACGTATAGTAATTACAGACGCTGTTTGTTGGGATATTTTTGAAATCTTTTGCAATGGCGCAAAAGCAAAATCCCGCGACGAGTTGTATGCAAATAAGTCTGAACCGGACTCTACTGCGCATGTGCCCCACCTGACATAGTCCTTTAACCAATACGATAAAGTGGAGGTTTCTTGCGCTGAAGGTTTGTCGGGTGAGGTTAAAACAAGCTAGGGGTTTTTCAAACTTTTGAAGCCTGAGTTTGGCAACACTTAAGTTTGCCGTCTAACCTTTCCCGCCCACTTGTGAAGGCGGCCTTACCTGTTTTTGCTTTGCCCTGTTTAAATTCGTCCAAAAGTGACGGATAGATCACGCCAAAACTGTACGAGCAGCCAATAGCCAGCACGGTACACAACGAACCGGTAATAACTACTACCCATGCCCAGCCGCTGTCATGCTTGTGGGCTTGTCTGAATGTAGGGCAGCACGGAGACCACGAAGGACTTAAATTTTCTTGACCAAGCTTTGCCATTGTCTTGTCTATGAACACCTTTTACGAATCATAGCGTCCCAGCAGACCTGTGTTTGTAGGAAATTAAAAATAGTTGGACCTTTTGCTGCGTTTTCGTTCAGTGTCATTTACCGACACTAAGTAGGGACAAAGCGGTGGTATATTTAATTAAATGTTTGGTTTTATCAATTGATCTGATTTTATAAGGTAATTTGGTCACCGTAAACAGATTCAAGAACTGAGAGTGGTTTAGACCCGGGGGGGGGGGGGGGGAGGGTACTCCAAAACAAATTGGGTAGGGGTGTGCGGCCCGCTTCCCAAAACCCTTACCCTATTTATGACCAAAATCTGCGAATTTCCCTACCCTATTTATAACCTGAAGTAGCTTCTTCTAAAAAAAATCGAACCCAGGACTAGAGTGCAAAAATCCATACCCTATTTATTACCAAAATGGCGGCAAAATGGCTAAAAGCGATACCCTTTGGCGCTGCACATACCTATATAGCCCATATAAGGGAGTACCCCCCCCCCCGGGGGGGTTTAGAGAACTTTAGCTCTCGAATCTCTTTACGGTGGCCAAATTACCTTATCAACTCGGTTGATAAAACCAAACATTTGTTTCCACTCCGCCACCGACACAGCACAACAATTTCTTTACAAACTATAATAGGGAACTTTAGCAAAGACAGCGAGGAAGGCAGCGAAAACAACACTATTAAAATGAATTCGCGTTTTTTCAAACGTCGTTGCGATTATTCCAACTTGCCGTTTAAATGTCAAATCTAAGTGAAATTTCCTGGAGCTCTATATTTGGAGACCACACCTGTTGTGTCGTCATTTACTACTTAAGTGAGGAGACACACACTCTTCCATTGCTTTCTATGTAATAAACTTTATTCACTAAGCAATTATCTATATTGGAGTACAATCATTATTCTACTTCAACTCAGTAACAGTACTTTCACATCATGCTGTAGCATGCAGTAGTTTCACAAAAGGTAACAGTAACACATGTCCTTGTTACTATAGTAATCAATACACTACATCCTTCCCGGGCAATGTTCAAGGAATAAGCAAAGAATACAACTAGAGAATTATTAAATCACTGAATCAATAATATACGAAATTATCGTGATCTTTGGTTGACTTAACTACTCGTCCTGACTTAGTGGTAACGACGTCCTCGTTCTGAGTGGCTTGCTTGTCAACATGACCAGAAGGCTTAGTGTTGTCACAAGCGTCAGAAACTGTCGCACCGGACTCAGTAGAGTCTTCGGACTCTTTAGTTTCAGTAGCAACTTCTTGTTCAACAAGATCAGTAACATACTCACTAGGCGCATGCTTTAAGTACTTTGCATTACGAACTAGCGTAGTACCCGTGTCGACGTTGACTAGACTGAACGTATCTCTCGCTTTGGTCTCAATGATTACGTGCTTAGCCAACGAGAATTTCGAGTCTAATTTGTTCGGCTTCATGTTCGCACAATGCACGATGTCACCAACCTTGAAATTGTGCGGAGCTGCATGTTGCTTGGCGTCGTGATATTCCTTCAAACGAGCTTGATACAAATTGCATTTGGACCGATGCTCGTGATCGATTGCCGATGCTGCTGTATTTGAGAGAGACTCAATGTGCGGTACTTTCGTACGAATTTCGTGATTGAACAACAGCATGGAAGGCGACTTTCCGCTAACTGGATGCGGAGTTGCTCGGTAGAGCATGAGAATTTTAGGTAACTCCTCTTGCCAGGACTTACCTTCGGAGATCGCCGCTCGGAAATTTTTCTTAAGATATCGATGAAATCTCTCTAACTTTCCGTTGCTTCGCGCATAGTACGGTGACACACGTATGTGCTTGATCCCGCACGATTTAAGAAACACTTCGAATTCTTCGCTTACAAACTGTTTTCCGTTGTCAGAAACGATTTCTTCTGGAAACCCAAATCTAGCAAATATATCACTCAATGCTTTGATGACCTCGCGTGAAGTGATTTCTTTCAAAATATACGCTTCCGGATAGGACGAATAGTAATCGATATAGGTCAATATGAATTTGCCATCCATCGGACCAACGAGATCCACTGCACCTTTCACCCAAGGACCACGAGGTAAAGGTATCGGCTGAAGCGGAGTATACTTATTCAAAGGCTGATTCACCACGCAAGCTTGACAATTTTTGATCATTGATTCTGCTGCTTCGTCCATGCCGGGCCAGAAAAAACGCGCTCTGAGAAATTGTTTTGTCTTAACAATTCCTTGATGAGTTTCATGCGCTAATTTCAGAATTCGCTTTTGCAACGACTGTGGAACAACAATTCGGTTCCCTCTAAGAATGACTCCTTCAAAAACAGATAACTCTTCCTTGACCCTATCGTATGGCTTGAGGTCATGCGACCATTTTCCGCTTTGAATTTGAATAAGTAGTTTGGACAGCGTGACATCTTTGCTGGTCTCGGATCTTATGTCAGAAAAAGTGACAGCTTGAAGGTCTAACATGTTTGATGCGTAAACAAACCGCACATAATTTTCGCAAACGAAACCAGTGTCCGAAAGATCATCGTGCATGGATGGCAAGCGCGACAGCGAATCTGCTGTATTGGCGTTCCCTGCAATATGCTGGATACAGAAATTGTATTGATGCAATCTCCAAGCTAAACGCTGAATACGCGGAGGTAGCACTTTGCTTGAATGTGGCTCAAACATACTAGAAAGAGGCTTGTTGTCGGTCAATAAAGTAAACTTTATACCGAATAGATAATTGTGTAAGCGTTCGACTGCCCAAACACAACCTAGCGCTTCGCGCTCAATTTGTGAATACCTCCGTTCCGTTGAAGTAAGTGATCGGCTGATGTACGCAATCGGTTTACGCTCACCGGTGCCTTGATCTTGCAATAAAATGGCGCCTAGACCTACTGGGCTGGCGTCAGTAACCACATAGGTTGGAGCTTCTACACGAAAACAAGCCAAGACCGGTGCGCCTGACAGCGCTTCTTTTAAGGCTTTGAATGCCTTCGCTTGTTCTGGTCCCCATGACCATTTCTGCTCTTTCCGAGTGAGCTTTCGTAGCGGTTCGGCAATGTTCGCATAATTTGGAATGAATTTAGCAACATAGCCACACGTTCCGAGAAAAGATCGAAGATCGGACACGTTGTCCGGCGGAGGCGTTGCTCTAATGGCTTCCGTTTTCGCTGGATCGGGCTCGATGCCTTTTTCAGATACGACATGGCCTAGAATTGAAATTTGTTTAACTCCAAATTCACATTTGCTGCGATTGAGCTTAAGGTTGTACTCACGACATCGGTTGAAAACGTTGCGGACGCGCTTGACAAGTTCAGCCATAGTTTCGGCGTAGATGATAACGTCATCGACCGAAATGCGGACACCTTCGATACCAAACAAGATCTTTTCCATCATTTTTTTGAAAGGCTTCGCTTGCATCACTGAGACCGAAGGGAGTTCGCTTAAACCGATAACAACCACGTGGCGTAATGAACGTGGTAACGTGCCGCGACTCTTCAGCTAGCGTAAGCTGAAAGAATCCGCTCTTAGCATCGATCTTTGCAAAGTACTTAGAGCCATGCATCGCATGCAAGGTATCCTCAACCTTAGGTAAAACATAACGCTCTCTTATAACAGCCTTATTTACCTCTCTAAGGTCACAACATACCCTAAGATCGCCTGATTTCTTGGGAACAATTACTAAATTTGAAACCCAGGGACTTGCTTCAGTGACTTCTTCGATAATATCCTGTTCTAACATCCTGTCAAGTTCATTATTCACTGGTTCAATTTGACTGACGGGTATTCGCCTTAGGTGTTGACTGACAGGTTTGACCTCTGGGTCAATAGTGATTTTATGTTCAAAATCAGTAACCTTTTCTAAACCTTGAAAAATATCATCATACTCCTTGAGTAGAGCATCTAGCTCACCTTGAGCACTGGTTTGATCAATTGAATTTACTTGGGTAAGTATTTCTAACTTGAAACTAGAGTCTCGTCCTAGTAATGCTTCTGCGTTACCCTCTATTACATAAACCTTTGTACTAATAGTTTTGTCGCCTGCCCTAATGGTGGCGTTAAAATAACCATTACATTTAAGCGGTTCTTTCTGTCCATACGCAGTAAAGCGTTTTTGAGTTCGACTCAGTTCATAGTTCTTAAATTGTGATTTATACAATTGTGAAGATATTATGTTGTACTTACAACCGGTGTCGACGATCATTTTGGTCCTTTGTCCATTAATTTGTACTGTAATGGAACTGTCAATATTGTTCATAGAGAGTACAGGTTCGCTCTCGTCACTCGAGCTGTCTTCAAGCCAGTTAGTAGATTTGGATCTCAAGCTGCGGACCTTCATGGCTGGAGCTTTCTTTTCTTTTTTCGCTGACCTCTGCTTGTGCCGGTTTGTTGGATGCGTAGCTTTAGGTTTCGAGCGACAGACCTTTTGCAAGTGTCCAACTTTTTTACAGGAATTGCACGTGGCTTTAATGGCGCCGCATTCATCAGGACTGTGTCCGTCCGTTCCACCACATCTGTAACAGCTGAACTGTTTCGCTGGAAATCTGCGAGAGGCGTGCACGTGGTCAATTTGGATTGGGTTTTCCTTGGTTCCTTGTGACAGCAATAGTGTTTCTTGTACCGCCGTCTCTGCACTTCGCGCAATTTTGATGGTCTTTGCGAGGTCCAGGTCGTCCTGCTGGAGAAGTTTCTGCTTCAAGGTACGAGAGGAACATTTTTCCACAATTTGGTCCCGTATCATCTCCTCCTCGAGTGTGCCGAAGTCGCAGGATTTGACTAGCTCTCTGAGGCTCGTCAGATACGTGTCGATCGACTCGTCTGTCTTTTGTGCTCGCGATCTGAACTTGTAGCGTTCTGCCACCACGTTTCGTTTTGGTGCAAAGTGTCCACTCAGGGCAGTTTTCACCTCTTCAAAGGTCTTGTGATCTCCAGGGAGCGTATTGAAGATGCGTTGTACTGCGGGGCCAAGGCAGTGCAGCATCGTAGCTCTCTGAACCGCGTCGTCCTTCTTTTTCAGGTCTGAGGCAATGGCATAAATGTCAAATGCACTCAACCAGTGTTTCCATTCACTGTACAGGTCGGCTGCGTCAATGTTGAGCGCCTTGGGTGCGGGCAACGATCGTTCCATTTCGTGTGGATTTTCTGCCGGTTCTGGCTGGTTAGTTACCGAATTTGGCTGTCCGGAATTGTCTACCGGTTCTGGCTGTCCTGGATTGTCTGCTGGTTCTGCAGTTACGAGTTCATCCTCGTCGCCAATATGTTGTGTCGTCATTTACTACTTAAGTGAGGAGACACACACTCTTCCATTGCTTTCTATGTAATAAACTTTATTCACTAAGCAATTATCTATATTGGAGTACAATCATTATTCTACTTCAACTCAGTAACAGTACTTTCACATCATGCTGTAGCATGCAGTAGTTTCACAAAAGGTAACAGTAACACATGTCCTTGTTACTATAGTAATCAATACACTACAACACCCAAGTTTAGAAAGAGAAAGAAAAATTCGTCGTCGTGTGTTTACGTCGTGACGGCAAAGAAATGTACAAAAAAGTGTAGAGTGCTTGTTTGGCTTAGTAAGCCTATTGTTTTGTTTGTTTTTTTTTGACGTTCTCGTTGTCGTCGCCGTTGCTAAGGCTCCCTAATATATTTGTCCCGGTACGGGGTTGGGGGGTTGAGGAATCCATGAATTCCACAATCCACAAGTATTCCCAGGGCGCCTTTACGTGCCGCACACAGGTGAACTTTTTTTTCAGCCCCATAAATGTTCAGACAGGACCTACTTCTTATTAGTTTGTTTTTTTTTACAGAATATGTAATACGCCCGATTGTTTTATTTGTTGCTTAACATGTTTTCGAGCGCCGCGGTGTTGAGGAGAAATCAGGGCGCAATGATTGTAAAATACCCCCCAGCCGATTTTCCCTAAAATTTTCTAAAGCATTAGGTGAGGTGACGTGTGGTGACCGGCAGTGAATGGCCAAATTAAAGGCAATAAAGGAGACCATAGGACCATTAGAAAAGTACTGGTAAAAGAAATCCTGCAAATAAAAGGAATCACGCAGAAGGAAATCTTATTGCACTGTCATTATTGCTGCTCTAACTTTCAGTGCCAATGTTTCAAGAATGTCATTTGTGGTGTGTCGAATACTGAAAAAGCAACGAAAGTCATCAGGGCGGAACAGCCAACGTTTCAGTTCGCTGTGTATCTCACAAATTCAGATTTCAATCGTAATTAAAGAAAATTAAAGTGAGCTACAGTATTTTTCGCTTTTGTCGGTAAGGTCACAGCTACCCTTTTCGTAAAACCAATAACTACAGCTATAGTAAATGCGAGAATTAAAATTCCGTTTCCTAAAACTTTCTGCAACTTTTAAGTTGCTTAGTGTAATACGAGCCAGTTGAACGGAATTGAAAATAACTTAAATCGAACATATTAATCTGTATTAGCTCATACAAAATTACCTTTAAAGGGCACAAAACGAACTGGGAACACAGGATACAACACGGAGGCCCTAAGTCTTGCCGCCAGATTTCCCTAATTTTTATGTTCATTCACTGAGTCTTTTATACCAGCACCGGACTTTGCCAAAGGCTATTAATGTCTTTTAAATGTCAGTAAAGTAATGTTAATTCTAGGAAAATGCATGCCCTCCAAGGAATGACGAAATATTGCTGCAACATGTTACGACTGGTATCATCTTGGTGGAGTACGAGTCAGTTGGCTGAATTGAAAATAATTTGGTAGAATAAACACGTACTGATCGGTGACAACGGAATGTGAACGTTTATTTTAACAATACAAACAACGTTTATTTTAACAATACAAACAGACTATCACCTAACACGAGAGAGTTCGAGAAAGAAGCGGAGCCGAGGGCATTTAACCTAAAACGAAAATACTGTATTACAGTCTAGCTTAAACAAATCCATATGTTTTGCAATTCCACGTTTTTACAAATCCATGTTTTACAACTCTACGTTTTTACAACCCAAACCAAACCCGCGCTTTGCAAATCCAGTCCGTGTTTTACAAATCCAATCCAATCCAGTCCAGTCTAATTTTACAATTTGCCCGTCAAAGCCTTCCTAAATTAAAATACGTCCTTCTTTAAATCTCGAAGTCGTCGTCGAACAAAATAAGTAACACTCAAGTTGTTGCATAAAAGCAAACAGAGGAATAGCAAATGCCTGATGTAATTATGGCTAAATATCAGCATAAATTCAAACTAGACCGATTTAAAATCAGCCCCGAGCATAATATTACAAACTCATGGCTTCGCTGTATATGCCGAGCGCAAACCAAGGGTTTGACTTCAGAACTTCAACTATAGAGCTCTCCTGAATCGCTTTGCGCTTATTAATCAAATCAATCTACACACAGAGTAGCTTGGATTGGATGAACACCTTTGATTCCCTTGAACTAGTGTCCAAAATATGGCAGCGAACAGACAGCCGGTCATTTAGAGTTTTGAAGTCATTGACCAGCTGCCGGTTATTTTAAATTAGCCACAAAAATACCGTCTCTTCATATCATTTGATTTCGCGGTTTCAAAACATCTCAATCGATCGGAAATCGAACCTCTGGTTAAGCCATACCTCCTTTCTTTGAAAATTCCTCGAATCGCTAATAACAAAAGATATTTTTGGCGAGACCGAACGGCGAACAATTATATATTAGTGTGCACGAACACTCTGAACACTCGCCCTATTTTAATTACGTTGCCATTTTTAACAATGAACGGTAATTCTCACTGGAGATCACAGCAAAAGTAAATGGTATATTACTCACCAGAGAGAAGCACCCGGTCGACTGTTAAGACCTAAGCCTGGAAAGACCTCTGGAAACCTAAGACCGGGAAACCTAAGACCCGGAAACCTAAGACCTGAGACCTAATGGTTTGCTGATAGCCGGGCTCTAAAATTACAACAGTCCCATTTTTTTCGGGTTGCCTCCAATATTAGTTGATTTATTTTAGGAAGATTAGTTCACAATTATTCACCGAAGTGGAGGTGAATAGTACAAATAGTACAAATAGTATGCAATTTTAAAATCTCGCGCGCCACGCGGTAAGCGATTTCTTATTGTAGAAAGTTCCGTCTCGCTTTCTTGCGGACAAATAAAACATTTGAAGACCGTCTTGTTTAGTTCCTACAGTGTCACTTCTTCAATTTTTCTGTGAAATTTGTCTTGTTGTTGAAATGAAAAACCATGTTGAAAAATATCAGATGTTTCATTGTTTTCATTGTGATTTTAGTGCTCGGCAGTTTTCGTAAACAAAGGATTATATTTTCAATTTTTCGCCTGAGAATATGAGGTTGAAAAGATTAAATAACTTACCATTTAATGCCGTCAAACCAAACTTTGTTGCCATTTATGAATATTTTTTTAACGGCCGCCTCGTTTATCGAAATGATTTCCTCTTAAGTATCCGTGGCGAAACGGAAAGCCATCATGTTAATTCTCTTCGGCTCGGAGGTGAATAGTACTTGGCTAATCACCTCCGATTTAGCCAATCGGCGCGCGCGAAAAGTACTATTCACTTGCTACTATAAAAACAAGTTATTTATACCGGTAACCAGGATTCTGGGTGGGCTGCGAGTAATAGCAGCCAGAAGCTTCCCAACTTAAAAATAATGTTTATATAAAATGCTGGGTTTTGGTGTCTTACTTATGGGTTGTTTATCAGCGAGTAATATACGTGGGGAAATAAACGTTATTATCGGGTAGGCTCCTATTGTCGCCTTCTTTCAATCTGATCATAGGAGTCGATTATTAAAAATCAATCACAATAATATGCAAACGTGACCGATATTTTTGAAATTTGAACATCGCCAACCAGATTTCAGGGTGAGCAGCACTAAAAGCCGGAATCCGGAATCGGAAACAGGCCATGTACAATACGGAGAGAAAATATTTAATGGTAAAATATGTCTTGGGGTAAAAAATACGGAATAAAAACACTTAAATCGCTCGTTGGCATAAAAGAAAACGTTGTTTATAAAGGAAGCAATGTCTTACGTGACAGAGAGAGACAACTTACTGGTGAGAGACAAAGTGAATTGCTTCAGACTGTACAGATGGCGGACTCTCCAATTAAGAAACGGTAAGTTACCGAGTACATACTTAGTTTCTCTTTTGTTTCATTCATTTTCTGGATACCCCCTTTCAACTTGTTTTGAAAAAAAGCTGTCAAATTTTTTCGGAAGGTAGCGAAGTGAAACTACAGGTAGAGTGAGGGAAAGTTCCAGGTAAGTCAGCAAATCGGAACCGAAGCGCGCTAGAGGAGCGAAGTTTGATGAAACTCGTTTGGCAGATTTACTGATTTTATCCGGGTCGTCATTTATCTATATATTCTATATGATTTACCCACAAATACTGAATAATTGTCGAACTACCGAGTTTGTCATGTTGCCGTAAGATCTTCGTCATTGCTGGTGTTTAGCTGCGTAATCAATCAAGCTGCAAACTGAAAACAGATAATTTGCTGTTCATGCAAAATGAAGCCTTGTGAACGCAATTTAGTTAGGTGACATTTGTGGTCTCCAGAAATCTTTAAACAGTTTCAAAGGAAAACATAGAGGCCGTTTATCAGGGTCCCAAAGGGGTTTAGGGCTCCAGGGCTCCGGCCTTAAAAATGCAGGGCTCCAGGGCTCCAAGGCGAAAATTTCAGGGCTCTAGGGCTCCACATCATCTGCGTTAGGGCTCCGGGCTCCACTCTGGTCTACAATCTTGATATGTAAAAATTCTATTTTTAACGCTAAATCAAATACGCAAATAAAAAAGTCAGCAATTCCGATCAATTTTTTAAACCCAAGCAGCCAGTTACATTATCTCCTATTATTTAAAAGTGGATTAAATATTAAACTTGTTTAAATGGGGTTGACAGACCTGCACGACTCCCGCTGTGTGCCCATTGTGTTGATAAAAGCCTTTATTAAGCGACTTCCCTTTTCTATAAGAGATCAAGGGAAGTTCCTTGTATATCTCTCTTAGTAGCGGCTGGTTTTGTATTAAATGCCATTTTTCCATGAGAATTTTTTTCAAACATGGCAGTGATGACTGAAATTGTGTCACAAAAGAATTTTCTTGTGTGCTTTCTGTTTTTGTGTAAGAGCGTTCTTTCTTTCTACGAAGTTAACTTCGGAGAGGATTTTGTCCACCAGGTTACTAGGATAACCTCTCGATGCCAGGCGTGTTTTAAAGTTTTTAATGTTTTCCTCAAACCCTACTTTAGAAGAGTTTGTCCTCAGAAGCCTAAGGGCTTCTTCTTTAACAAAGCCTTTTTTACGCCTGCTGGGTGGCAACTGTTGTAGTTTGTGTACTGAGATGTTTCAGTAGGTTTGTAATGTGTGCGCACGTCAAGAATCGATTCTTTCTCGAATCTCTCTCCCTTATAGACTGTTGTATCCAAGAATGTTGTTTCTAATTGTGAGACTTCAGCGGTAAACTTTATGGTAGGGTGGTACGAATTTGCTCGCTCAATGAAATGTTCTATTTCTTATTTGTTTGTATCCCACGAGCAAAATACATCGTCAATGAACCTTTTCCACGTTAGTGGTTTGTTAACGCTCTGCCTTAAGATCTCCTTTTCTATAGATGCCATAAAGATGTTGGCAAAAGCTACTGCCATTTTAGTGCCCATGGTAGTTCCGTGTGTTTAGAGATAGTCTTTCCCGTTAAATTGGAAGGAGTTCTCCTTCAGTATAAGGCTGAGCATTTCTCTGAGGAAATTTGTAGCTATAGGAGGGTTATTGGCATGAAAGTTCTCGTATGCGTTGCATACTATAGTTATTCCTTCCTCCTGTGGGATATTCGTGTAAAGGCTAGTGACATCCATTGAGACTAGAAAAGTGTTTCTAGGCACCCTAGTGCTTTCAATAAACCTTATGAAATGTGTCGTATCTTTAAGATACGAGTCCTGTATTTGCGCTATTGGCTGAAGTAGTTTGTCTACGAATGATGATAGGCGTCCACACCCAGATATGATGGGGCTTCCGACTAATGTCGGTTTGTGAATTTTTGTGAGGGTATAAAACACTGGGATTCGAGGCGGATTTTGTGTTAGGTTAAACCATTTAACCGTCATTTCGTCTTTGCACCTTGTTTGGTGAAGACCTGAAAGTCAGGATGGAAAGGGTCATGAATCAGATGAACAGTAAACAATATAATCTATTAAGGACTGGGTAAGCATTGAAATGATTAATCTTCATCATTATTTGTATCTTCAAAATGATCTGTCAAGTTATTTTTTTTAATTTGTTGTAACTGATACCTACGAGCAAACTGCTAATTAAAAGGAACGTCCGGTTACTATAAAGTTGTTTTTATCGCGCTCACTACAATTATAACAAAGTTTTCATTAAGGTGGCCGAATACAGTTTTTTAGTGTACAGGTGTTAGAAGACGTTATTTGGAAACTATGTACTTCTGGACGCCCAAAATTGGTATGGTGTAAGACTAACTAAGAAGGAATGTATTTTCGTGCGTCTTGTTGAGCTTAGTACCGTTTCCATGGCAACGCAGAGAAATATTTAACGTCCATAAATAATAGGTTTCCTTTATTTTTAGAAAATGTACTCATTAGATTTTTTCCATTTTTTTTGTATTTAGAAAAACTCACAAAACACTGACACAGTTACACTACTTTCATGTAATTTTAACAGAGAGATCTCCTGTAAATATCGATTTTGTATTTAAATGTTTTGTGAAGTTACCCTCTGTTAGATTTAAGTTTCTTTTTGTAGACGAGTTACGCTTTTAGGGAACTATTTTAATGCAAAATTTCACGAAATTCTAATGAGCGGTTCCTTAGAAAACTGTTCATTCCCACGAAAACAACCAGTCACAATTTTTTGGTCTAATGCGCATGTGTGGCCTTAATTGGGTTTCGTGGCAAAGATGAAAGCATGTATAATGTCTTAGTGAATGAATTTGTTTGCTCGGAAAGAAAAGAAAAAGTGTCCAGAAATGAGAAACTTAGTTATTAAAGATCAAAACTTAACTTTATTATCCAATTCATGTGAAATTGAGGGATCACTTCATCGACCGCCATATAAGCGTACCACAACCCTAGCGCGCGCTTACAGAATCTGCAAAGCGCGCGTAAAAACTGTGTTCGGCCACCTTAAATCCTTAACTAAGTTGTTGCATATCATTGTAAACTGAGATAACCTTGTATTATGTACTGTCCTCTCTTCAGATTCTGTTTCTTTATGCCCGTTAATACGCACAAACAAACACAAAAAGGCAGTAATCAAGAATCAATGCAATCTGGGAACTGGAATGATCAAACTTGAAAATGCTGGGCTCCGGGTTCCGCGCGAAATGTCTTTGGGCTCCGGGCTCCACAGCCAAAAAAGGATCAGGGCTCCAGTCAGTAAAATGATAGGGCTCCGGGCTCCACAGCAGAAATTTCAGGGCTCCAGGGCTCCAGGGATCCCCCCTTTGGGACCCTGGTTTATACACCATGACGGGCTTAGGTCTCAAAAAAAAATCTCAGCATGCGAGCAGCAAATGTGCCATGTTATGTCAATCACCGTTCTAAGATGAGCTAATTATCTTTGCGCTTTGTGATCCTTGTATGTCATCAAGGCGGTTTGCTCAACGTCTGGTACTGTTACTGTTCATGTCACATGTCAAAAACAGTTATAGTTAATGGAGCTGTGCTCTCTGGGTGCCGGAAATTCCGGCCGTTCCAAAAACATACCGTCAACAAAACAATTATCGGTTATCGATTTTAATGGTAGAAAACATGGTATACAAAGAGTTGTACAGTTGTTATATTTTAAAACATAGAGGCTTGGGTTAGCCTATTTTGACATATTAAAGTAAGAGCACTTTTAAGGCTGTAATTTTATTTTTTTTTTTTGTAGCGAACGATAATTGGCGTGACATCAAAATTGTGAACCTCGACTAAACCGCCATTCATGCAACTTGACATAAAAAAAAAAAAAAAAAGAAACACGAAACTGGCCCGGCCACGTACTGTAGAATGGAAGATCGAATCCGGCTAGCTCGAACTCCAAGTTTCAACATTCCCGTTCTCACGAACGATAAACTCGTTTCACGCGAGTCCAACGTACTTATTTGAGTCAAATTGATTTTCATTACTTCCTGGATGATCATTTTTAAACCGTGGGGACACTCACTTTTCATTGGCGGGAAATAAATTAGATTTTTTTTCTCTGGTGCCACGTATCGAAAAATATAAAAGTTGCGTTCGACAAGGACGTCACTTCATTCCAACTAAACATTCAACATGTTTGCTAGCAGTAAATGTTTAGTTTCCGTATTGCAGTTTCCGGATTCTGGCTTTTAGTGCTGCCCAAAAGTGAACAAAAGCTTTCAGATACGACAACAACAAAATGCAGGAGGTGGCCGGGAGGGGAGGGCAAGGAAAGGACACGAATCCCTTCACTCACTGCTCCCCGTCTCTTCCATTGTTTTGCTCCTCCTCTCCTACTCTTACAAACGGGTCACCTTAAATTCAGGATTTGGTTTGAAGGGGAAGGCGCATACTCTTGAACGCCACTACTCCCTAGAAACCCAATGCTTGTTCCCAGCCCACCCGGAACGCTGCTTAAAGAACATTACTTGTTTCCATATTCTTGCAAAAAATGGCGACAACTTG
This sequence comes from Pavona decussata, assembly GCF_977016875.1. NCBI lineage: Eukaryota > Metazoa > Cnidaria > Anthozoa > Scleractinia > Agariciidae > Pavona > Pavona decussata. The sequence goes on from NW_028145579.1 coordinate 690,474, forward strand.
ACAAAAAGCAGGACAGTTGAAGTTTTCCCCCTTAAAATCGTTCAGAAAAGCAGTAATCCAGATATGGGAAGTTGAAGCATAGTTATAATTCTTTTAACTCAAGGGGGATTCGCAGAATAGCCTATTCAGTATACTCGGGTCTTACATTAGGTTTCTAGGTCTTAGGTTTAGAAGAGACCACTATCTGTGGTTTGGTGGGTCCTGTTCAAAGTATAGGAGTTTTGACCACTTCCCTAAACGGTTTTTCTGAGCTTTGCCTGGAGGTTTACTACGTCACGACATGCTTCAATGACTCTAGAGCTACATCTTTTTTACATGCACAGCTGAAAATGGACAAGCCAGGGTCTTTTACCACCCTCGAGTTACTCAGTTTCCACAAGTCGACCTTATTTAACCACGGTTAATCCTTCACGTTTCCGTCAGCACAATTTAGACTAGTGATCGTGTTATTTGCACTCCTCCAGTTGTCTCAGTAGTTCCAAAGACACTTTTTTGTCACTTGTGACTGAAAAGCTCTCCCTGACTTAACTTCCCAATGGGGTTCTGTTAATGTGATCCCATTCTAGGCACCCTGTAGTATTAATGACCCCATCATAATCAGCCCAGTCATGAAAACTCGACCACATTCAGGTGCACATCCCCATCAGCCCAGAAGCATCCACCCTGGGGTAACACTTGAATTCTGTAATTGAGATTGTAAGTTGAAACGCAATACAAGCACACATGAGTATCTTGTTTTATTAAATTGTCCCAGTTATGTACAAAATACAAACACTTCACTCCCCAAAACCCTCGTTGGCCCGAATGCCACTAGAGAAAAACAGTATGCAGCTATAACCCAGAGAGAATCTTCGGAAGAGAAACAATAATTTTGTTGCAGCTTAAAAGTCCTTTGTTGCCAACATTGACCCAGCTGCTCTGATATTAATTTCACTGAATTTTATTGAATAATAAGTTAACTTATTGCACGTGACTGCAGTTAACTTAAACTGCCACACACGCATTCCTTCCTGGACGAATTCTATATTTTCAATGGCGGCTACTTTCTAGTTCATATATAACTGAATGATTCATCAGTTCTCGTAGTGCACACATCTCCTGATTGGTTGTTATCCCTCCACTGGACCTCTGTTCGGATTGGTTGTCTATCCATGAGGATACACCTTTTTCAGCCAAGGTCTTGGTAAGTAACGAGATCCATCGAATTCAACAAAGTATTCCTCAAGAATCTGGTGAACAATCTACAAGGAGGGAAAAGAAGAGACTGTGAGATGATGAGATGCTCTTTAATACTTTATGGCCTTCTGCCCACAAAAAAATACCCCAGTTTCCATCATGGCTTTATTAGTATTAAAATCCACAATGTACAACACACCACCTCCATTTTGTCCTGCACCTTGCCTATTACGTTTGAAAAGAAATGCATTGCAATAGAAATTCTATGGAAAAATGTGACTGATCAATGTTTTATATGTTTTAAGCCTGGTGAACAAATGATAGATGAATTTTCCAGTCAATGACATACCGCTGATCGACATTCCAATCATAGCAGTATGCAGGATGTTTGTCCCATGAACCTAGTTTAATGGCCTTAGCTCCCACGAGTCTCCTGTAGCTCAGTGGTAGAACATCCGAACTACAGTGTAGTAATCAGAGGGTCATAAGTTCAACTCCTGTGGAAGAACTTGGATTTTCTTTTTCCCACTAACGCCTTTGTCACTGACGGAAAAAATTCATCTATCAATACTTTAAATAGACATTTTATTAAAACATTTTTTTAAGGATGTGCTGTTAGAGCTGCAATTACAGCTGTAAGTAAATTTTACTTGAAATTCAACATATGGACAACTTTGTTTTGGGAATAAAAGGAATTTTTTTGGGAATTCACCAAGCTTAATACATTCCATCACATTATTCTACTGTGCATATGCCACACATTGACATTCCAATCCTCGCAGTATGCAGGATGTTTGTCCCATGAACCTTTTTAACGGCCTTAGCTCCCACGAGTCTCCTGTAGCTCAGTGGTAGAGCATCCAAACTAGTAATCGGAAGGTCTTAGGTTCGGCTCCTGATAGGAGCACTCGGAATTTTTTTTCAGAGTATGTCTGTGTCATTTACTGATTAAATACATCATTCTAATAATTATTTATTCACCAGGCTTAATATGTTCCATCACATTATTTCCAACTTATTTTTGGTCGGACAAAACACAGTTTAGTTATAAGTTTAGTCAATCCCATCTACAAACTGACTGAACATTAATGGCATTAAAAAATAGTCCAGACATTAAGTACAGCTGGCTACAGTTAGGATTTTGTTGGAACTGAAATCTCTGATGACTGACTTTTAGTTTCAAAGTTCTGCTATGTTTACCAGATGGTACAAATTTTAAACTCCATGTGCATACCTTGGTGTTTGTAATAACTTCAATATTCTCTTCAGGGACATAAGTAATTTGGCTACTTGGCCGATCTCGTATGTCAACAAGAATGGCGTAATTTGGCATATCACGCCAATGCTGAAACAAAGCAAAATCACTGGATTTAAAATTTATAGCCACAAATATACCAGTAAATGTTATGAATGTGTGCATGGAAAAAAAGGTGAATAAGTGAATAAATGGAAGAAATTACCGTTTTATCTCCATGATTAGTCCTTGTCCACTGTTCTGATGCCTGTCAAAAGAATTTATTATAATTATAAATAATTATGATTTAAAATAAGGGGTGGCAAGACAAGTACCAAATGTGTTCAACAACAAGCTTAAGTCTTAAATTGGTTCTGAAGACTTCACCAATGCATGAATTTGACACTGTCAAATTCAGATCAGCTATGTAATTTAAAAAACAACTAACAATTTCTTCACCAGTTCAGAGATAGCGTCTGGTGGGAATATTGAGACAAGTAGGGTTGGATTACAGTAAACAGGGAAGTTAGTGCACCATGTTTCACGCACTTCTGCAAATTTTAATTTAAATAAATCAATATTATTTATTTTCATTAGTAGTCACCCTGCAATGCCACACCCTGGAGTAAACGCTGCACTTTTGACTGGCCATATTTGTGTCCTGAGGGTTTTGTTTTAATTTGTTCTTTTTGATCTGAGATGGAGTTTGATCCGAGACAGTGTAACACTGCTAGACCCCACCCTTGGAAACTTTCAAGTACCTCTCCCCCCACCCCTGGTATGAGTCTAATCACACTACCAGTCATACCTTCAGTTTTTCATCCCAGCCAATAATAACACCACGGTAATTCCAAAGCTTATGTCGAATGACTTGACCCACTTGGAATTTGATCTCCTTAGGCCTGGGGGTTCGCGGCACCGTTGACGAACCAAAGTGTCCATTCTTGTCCTGAAATTTTATAACTTCTTCAGCTGGGCATTCCCCATCTTCATCATCCAAGAGCAACATCAACGAGTGGGTCCAATTAGCTATTATTTCTGGCCATTTCTGCCATTCGAACATACCCCCACTAAATAGGCTTAGAGACTTTGAAATCCTGTTGAGAAAACGATGACCAGTATCTTCAATGCCCAGCCAATGATTACAGGGAAAGAATAGGCCAGTGTCCCCAATTTTGACAGGGGTCCCACACTGATGTCTATGCAATGATGTAATACCAAATTAAAACTGTAGCCAAAAGAAGGTGGGGCCATTAGACCAGTATTTACTTTACTGCAAAAGAGTGGATTACTCCCTTGATCTATCACTTAGGAGTGCCGCCACTTTATCCAGCTTTAAACAAAGCCTTTCCAAAGTGATTGTTAAATAACCTTTAAATCAGTGAATTCCTTGTATTTCCTTTATTACATACTTCTTTGTTAAATATCATATGTACAGTATATAATTTAGTAATTGTAGCTTCTTAATTCTTTAACTTTTTCCTTACTGATGAACTTCTATTTTGTTTTAATTTTTATCACGTAAAATTAATTATTATTTTTGTTGATGGTTTTAATCTTGGAGGGCCCTTCTGTAAATCACTGGTTTTAGTGAAGTAATGGCATCCTCAATAAAATACATCATTTGACATTACAAATCTTACATTACTGGCTGATTGGCAAACATAAGGTCTGAAAATAGATATAGGGATTCTATATGAAGCTCTAGACCAGGTCTGAAAATGGGTATGGAAAATAACACATTTAAGACTTCATTGGGTCATGCCCTGGAGAACCAAGCCCTGGTTTGAGGACTTCCTCATATACTAGTCCCAAGTGTAGGTTGGAGCATGCTTTCCAGGCTGTCAATTCTGACCCACTCTGTTTATGACTTTCACTTGCATTGAAACCAATGAAAATAAAAGACCCACTTTTTATAAGAACATTGCATTCAGAAGCAATGGTCTAGTTTCTTTTTGTAGAAAAAGTTGGAAAAAATGTGAAAAATATTTTCTGGCCCATTTTCTCAGGGTCCCAAGGAGTAACGGTTCAACTGAGCAGCCAGTATACGTAGTTCGAAAGCCGATTAACTCTACACAATCAAATGTTAATTAATCGATGTTTTCAGCTTGTACTTTTTTCTGCAAGGAACTGCAGCCTGTTTAATCTTCTAATTAACCTTATCCTTTTATCTAAACTTTCATTACTTGAGAAAGCTTCTTGTTTGATGAGTCAGCACCACCATGCAGGAAGTGCAAAGTACAATTATTATCAAGGTACCTTGCTTGGGCTATAATCTTTGCCTTGCCTATGACACGTGCACAAATGTACGTTGCATTGTTTAAAGTTTTAGGTGACTGAAAACTTACTGTTTCATTAGCTGGGCCCTCTCACCCGGAGATGGAGCTGTCCACTGACAGATTAAATACTGTAAAGGTACAGCCAAAAGCAGCACAAGAAACTGCAGAGCGCGAGGCATGGTTCACAAATTTCCTCAGCTCGTCTGACTCAAAATGCTCACAGCACTATCTCAAAATTCTATCCCTCACTCTACCAACCACTGCAACATTTTGCCGGTTGCCGTTAACGAGACGTGTCGAGACGTGAAGCCTTTCAGTACAGTACAGCTCCGTGTTTTCTCATGCTCGTTGAACAACGAATCAATATACTCCACGAAGGCAAAAACAGCGAGGGAATCATCCTTGTCACCAGGCTGCCCCGGCCAAAATTGATATGAGCCCACTGTTTGTGTGTTGGCGGATTCTCACCAGTTCCAAAATGGCGAAAGGAGCGAAAGGAAAGCGAAACTCGCAGAAAAAGAAGAAAAATTCCAAGGGAAACGATGAGATTGGTGATGAAAGTGTCGATGAAGGTGAGAAAAAAATACGTTACCGATTCCTTCCGTGCAGACTATGTTTTTTTTTTCGGCACGCCTACATGAAAGAATATCGTATTAGATCGAAGGAATGCATGTGGTTTATAAGCTTAAGCATGCGCCCAAAAGTGAATTGAACATTTTCTTGTTAATATATTGTACTGCTTTAACTTACATTTGTCTTTCAAGGGTATGGCTTATGTTTTTAAGAGCCTATAAAGGATTTCAATGATTACTATTTCTTCTCAATTAAAAACCACAGATAACGTGACAACTTGAAGATGATTCCGTGTAAAACCGGAAGCGATACCAAGTGAAACTTATAAAAACACTGCTCGGGAACTGAGTAAAAGACGTTGTTAGTGTTTCTGCAGAGTTGTTTTAATACGAGTGGAAGTTCTGAAAAATAAGACACGCGTTATACTAAACTGCGCCGATCAGTTCAAATCTTCAACATCCACCCCTCCCCTCGCTTCCTGGGCATACCCTGGGCAATAGTTTACAATAATTCTGAAATTCTGAGGGCTTGCAGACTTTCACCATGGAGTGTGCACAAAGACAGTGTTCTGGGTGTCGAAAAGATTGTAATATAATAATCATTATTGTATGAATCATATCTTATCGGTTTGCCATTATATATGATAAAAGTATGTAAAATGTTATAATGGTATTAAATAACAATAATAATTATAATTATTGTTATTTTCTAGGTATGAAAAAGTGTCCACACATTTCAAAAGCAGTCAAGCTCCAAAACTTACAAAACAAAGTTCCCCACACTACCCTGGGTCAGTGTGTGGTAAGTTTGCATGTACATTTATATACCGGTAATCTTTTAATCGTTTTGCTAGATAATGCCAGGTGTTAGATTCATCAATGAAGTGATTTCTCCAACAAACCACACCAACAAGTAAAAATCATTGATAGAATTAAACAATGTTCCATAGTCACCATGATTGTTGGGAAAAGAAAGTTTGCATGTGAAATCCAGGGTAACGCTGGGAGGTGAATGGCAAATGATATCTGAAGTTTTTGTAGCCAATCAGAGAGCACAAGAAAATGGTATCCACTGGTTTGGTAAATGCTAAGTAATTACGCGGGATGCCCTGAAGGGGCATACCGTGTCTAAAAATGGGTCAATTTCTTTTTTGACGCGGGATGCCCTGAAGGGGCATACTGTGTCTAAAAACGGGTCGATTTCTTTTTTTTTTTTCTTCCTCGTAGCTATAAATCTGTACATTAATTTATTCATTAAACTCACCCCTCTCCTACTCGGGGTGTATTGTTCTGATTGTCTTCAACAGAAGCAGCCCAATCAAAATCCATTCTTGTCGCTTACATTGCGAGGGAGGGGACCCACTCACCCCTACCTGTGTGACGTCAACGCATCATTTGATCTATTTATTAAAAACAGATTAAATTTGGCGCCATATTGTTAACATGTTCTGGACTCAAGTGTGCCATTTTCAAACGGAAATTTCACCATTTTGAAGCGGTGAATCGAAAGAATAACTTCTAAGAAGCACCCGACATTTAAAAGAGTGGAAATTGGTAAATTCCTGGCGAAGGAATCGTGCTTTGTTTGACAGTCTTAGACCACGACGCGAGACTGAAAAGAGGTCATTGAGAAGCTTACGTTATCGCAATGGAATTCCCGCAATTTTCCTTGAAACCCTGAGTAGCGTAACACAAGGGAAACAACGTAACGCGATCATCGTGACTCAAACTATTCCATTAGCAAGGATAGTTTTATCAATCAGCGAGGCATACAGTTGGAATAAATGAATCAGCCCCAGCATCACGCGTAATGCCAGTGTAGCAGGCATCTTGTTAGTATAAACTTGTGCACTTTCAAATTAACTGGTTTTCTGATCACTTGAACACACTAAATATCCAGTAGGGTCTTACCCAGCTTCACTTAAAATGTTGTTGCTTTGTGATTTTAGGACTGTGGTGAGCTAGATTCTTCTGAGGGGCTGGGTGTCTGCATTTGCCTTTTTTGTGCTCAACAGGTATCAAAACTATAATTTTTATTCATAATTTTCTTACTATAAATAAATTAATTAAATATTAAATCGCAAGTTGATTATCACAAACATGACTGATTGTCAACTTCAAATTTCTTTATATTAATAACTTGTGAAAGTACAAATATTGGTTTGAAGCTTGCCCTATTGTATATTTACCAAGGCTTTGTGGCTTCTAGTCCATGCACATTTGGTTTCTGGTTGCTTTAAGGACGGTGCCTACTAATACCGAAGTATTTTTGTGCGGCTTATGACTATGCGGGAAAAACAGATCTTAGCAAGGCCTCTTGGAATCCAAAAAGAAAATTTGGGGTAACCACGCATTTTTCAGAGATAATTAAGCAATAATATCTCTAAAAAGCGCCAAAATATAAAGCAATGTACGGGATTTTTTCCTAAATTCAAGCTTAATTATCTCTGAAAAATGCATGGTTACCCCTAATTTTCTTTTGAGATACCAAAAGCATTTGCTAAGTTCTGCTTTCTCCGTATAGTTTTAAACCACGCAAAATTATCCCTGTATTAGTAGGCAGCACCCATAGGAAACCCGAGTATCTCGAGATGCGCAGAACGTATGCGCAGTAACAATAGTAGGCACCGTCCTTAATTTGTCTTTGCCATGGTTTTGGTTTTTTCCCCACCATGTTGAATTTGCAGAAGTCAAGATCAGCAAAGACAAGGTTTTTTCTGCGTGCTAATAAACCAATAGTTTTGAGCTGCACTGTACTGCTGGGGGTAACCCTATACATGTAATTAACAAGCATCCTATCCCGGTGGGAGCTGCAATGCTACAGAAACCATGTTATACCCTGGCCACGTGGACCACTTTTAAAAGCTTGAGTGCAGCTATACCTACCCACCTTCATACACCTCTCTTAGGTGAACACTGGCATGTTGACTCATCACCAACAAATTTCACTTGTCTCTGTAAATAAACTTCCTTTAGTGCAGTTAATGTCTCAAACACAGGTATACATGTATAGAGGTGGTCCTGAGGGAGTCTCCCTTAGAGAGAGTTGACTGGACAATCATTAGAAATTATTTTTCTGCATCCAGGGATGTGACAGGAGTAGTGAAGAGAAACATGCTTTGTCGCATAACAAGTTGAATCCTTCTCACAGCATTGTTGTTCATCTTCAAAACTGGGTTGTATGGTAAGTGTTACTTGGCAACTGTCGTGACCTAAATTTGTATGGTCTGTACTAGAGACATTGTTCTTCTACACAATGTGAAAGGAGGGACCTTTAGATGAGAGAACAAGTCTTCAGGAAAAATATTAGGATATGAGATTGCCATGAGTAGAAGTAAGGCATTAAGAGGTGAAATATACATGCCTTGAGTGAATCATAGTGATAATAATACTGAACAATAATTTCAGTTCAATAGACTTGAAACTATATAATTATACTTTCAAGCATTTTGGACATGCAACTAGGTCGAGTAGTTTCAGAACAGTGGCCTTTATAATAGAAATTTCTGAATAATATTATTTTTTGTCCTTTACATAGGAAAGTACTTTGTCTCTGCCTCATTGGATCCATGATACATGTACTGGGAGCTAACTGGGTTTTGGCAATCTGTTGGAGAAATGCATTAGGCCAGACAAAAAAAACTGTTTGTAGTTTGTGACCTGTAGGCTAGTCTAGCTTTTCACGTGGGGGCTTGTTAATATTAAGTTGTAAACAGTATTAAAGACTAAACCACAGGTAGAGTAACCACCAATTGAAAACTATTTTTGAGTCATCAAGAATGCTTTTGTGGTAATAGCTAAGTTGTTAAGATTACCTGCAGTCCCACTTGCCAAAATGGCAGCCCCTAGATGATAGTATTTCTTCATACAGTGGCTTTGAAAATTAATGTAGGTAGATTTAATACTGTACAGTCTGTACAGTCTTGCTTTTTGAGGCACTGACCTTCAAGGCTAGGAACAGTTCAGTGATGTATGCAGGATTCATTGTAGAGGGTGGCATTATGGGATTACTGCAAATAAAATAATAATTAAAATTAAATTTGAACTGAGTTCTAAGTGTGTCAATAATATTATAATTGTGGTCTACAGATTTCATCCGGGAAGGCTACATTCCTGTTACAATGAGATTTGACAATAATTGTTAAATCTCATTGTAACGAGAATGTAGCCTTCCCTGGTGAAATCTGCAGACCACATTTATTTTGACATTGGGAACATGGTTATATATTATTGTTATGCCCTACAAATCAAAAACACTACATGTAACAAATTTAATCTGCACTCAACTTATAAAAAGTTTGTGGCCATATCTCAAAATAATTTTCATTTTACGCCCTCAATAATAACAGTATAAATTATCCCTATATTCCGTACTAGAGGCCGAAATATTTTGTTCCCATTCGGTCCCATGAAAAAAGACCCTCTAAAATCTCTTAAGGTGGCCTCACAAGCTTGCCAATTTCTAATAAGAGCAAACCCAGTTTATGGACTGAGGGAATAGAAACATTAACTGTAAAGGAGAAACAGTAACTGTAGCCAGGGATCAGAATCTTTACATGAGCTGAGAGAATGATCCTATGCCACCCCTGTTCCATACTGAGGCCCCATTTATATAGAGAAAAGTTTTCCTGGGAAAGAGGGTCACCCTCCCAGCCGGGTGAACTTCAGCGAGCGTTTATATGAGAAAAAAAATTGACCCCTTTGCCCAAACCAACAGTGCTTGCGCATGCTCTGATTGTCTCGCCTTGACGGAGTTGACCCAGCTAGGCGAGCGAAAGTGTTCATATGGAGAAAAGTTGGCCCGGCTAGGAGGGTGACCCTACCATCGAAAAAGGGTGACCCGGCTAGGCAGGTCACCCTTCCAGCCGAGCCAACTTTTTGTTTCTCATGTAAACAGTTCGCCAAGTTTTGTAAGGAAATGTAGGAAAAGTTGGATTGCCAAGGGTAAATGTAGCTCGGGTAGGCGAGTGACTCATCTACACAGGACAACTCTTCTCTACGCAAACGGGGCCTGATAGACCTGTGTTTTGTCATATCAGGTGTTATGCATGCGATGATGAAGTATCAGTTGAACAGGACTCAACTGTCCATAACTGCATTAAACTGATGTTGAAGGCAATGAACTTGAGCCCTCCACCAGGTAATTTTGTACTCAAAACCTTACTGCTCATCACTTGCATAAATTTCTGATTCCATCCACTGTGGTGGATATAGTTATATATCATTGCTAGTTAAAATTGATCTTTGGATGCCCCAAATTCTTGTAAACTTAATACGTTTTGTGGGCTAATACTATTGCAAGGCGTTAATTTTGTGGTGTCAGCTAGTAGAGAAAAGAGGTTAAAATTCAAAGCCCAATAAACTTGTACAAATGTGCCCTTTGTTGTTGCCTCTTGTTTTTCAACAGAAAAAAATGCATTTATGTTCTTACTAGTTTGCCAGTAGGAACTCATCATTATATAACATTGGTGGTTCAGAGTCAGTTTTTGTTTTAGTTGAGTGTTAGTTGTGTTTAGTTCTCTTAATGTAATTCTCATAGCCTGCGAGCAGGCTCCCGAGTCAACTAAAGAGTGAAAAGAAAAATCAGCAAGTGGAGTGAGCAGAGTGTGGTCTGGGGGCGATAAAGAAAGGGAGGCATCAAAAGAATGTCCACAGGCTCCTTCCCTTTCTTTCTTGGTCACAGACTGATGTCGTCTTGCTCCCTCGCTGATTTTTCTTTTCGCCAGGACGATACCTCACTTGGAAGTCTGTTCACAGGCTCATTATTTTGTATTTGATTTGTTATGATAGAGCTGGAGGTGTCTTTGTCAAGTCCCAACAAGCCACCTACTGATAAACCAAAGAAGGATGACTTGAAGAATAACAGTGAAATAAGGAGCAGAATCAAGGTACCATGACCTAATTCCCCAAACAACCACCCACCCAGCCACCCTTGAAAGGGCTGAAATTGTACTTTCATTGTGCCCACTCCACCCCCTCCACCCCCAACCTTCATCTTTTAAGCCCCAATATCAACATGCATATTCTCCCCACTGCTCTCGATATAATTTTTTATTGTACTAGTTGGGTAAATTTGCTCAATCACCAAGACATGTTTTGTCTTAAGTTTGTTGATCATGTCCTTCATTCTCATCACCGTACACTGTACATGTCTGATCAGGTAATGACTTTGTAAGGAGACATTAGATGAGAAGGATGTGTCACTTATTCAGTAATGACACAGGCATACTCAAAAAAAAGGAAATCCGAGTGCTCCTATCAGGAGTGGAACCTATGGCCTTCCGATAACTAGTTCGGATGCTCTACCAGTGAGCTAGAGGAGACTCGTGGGAGCTAAAGCCATTAAACTAGGTTCATGGGACAAACATCCTGCATACTGTTAGGATTTAAATGTCAATATGTGGCATATGCGCAAATATGGAAATAAATGTAATGGAATATTTTTAGCCTGGTGAATAATTATAAATGAGAATGATGTATTATTCAGTGAAGACATTAGATGCTGGTTACTGCTGGGGCTTAAAGGATTAAAGCAAGAACTGTCATTAGGCTTTGGAGAAGTTGGCTTCACTAGGAAAGTAACTGCATGGTTATACATTGTAAGCTAAAGATCTCCCTGGCTTGCTGTCCTTTGGTCCTTCTTAATTCAAACTCTGAGTTTCCAGTCATTGTCATTGTAGTTCCCAGCCATGATAGACAGCCATGCTACTACATTCTCACATTATACTGTCACACTGCAAGCTGTCATTCTTAATTTGCCTCATATCCTTCATGTCAACTAAAATGTACAATTCAGTTACAAATGAAATTGAAACAAGTGATAGCTAAAGTAAGAGGGGAAAGAGATTTCTTGCAGTCCATGCTCTCACCAATATCGTGTGACTCTTCATGCCTCTTTCCAGGTTTAAGATATTTAGTTTGTAGATGATGTGCACTATTTGTTTTAGCCAACTGATTGCTGTACCTCAGTGCTCCTGACTTTCTGTTGCATCTGAATGAAAAACTGTTCCGCCTTTGATATTTACAGGGTCTGACAAATCTTGGTAACACTTGTTTCTTCAATGCTGTCATGCAGGTGAGAATATTAATGAATGTGTATTGATTGTTTAACACTAGATATTACATATTACAGTACACATGTCAGTATGATCACTGGACAAGAAACTGTTTGGCCCAATTAAGTCCTTTGATACAGTCTGAACACTGCAAACTTCTTCAAGGTACAGTGTAGCATGGTTATGACAAGTAGCAGTGGGTTTCACACTATACATTTTTCTAGAAGAGTTGTGCAGCCACGTTCCAGCCTGCTAATGCTTCTGCAGTGAGTTCTATGTTACTAACTGAGACATCCCTCCACACCGACCTCATTCAGTCAGTTGTGTGATGATGACGTTTATCTATTCTCTCTTTCTTTTTCTATTTTGTAAAACTGTATGTAAATTACTTTCTAATGAAGCATGTACATGTATCAAGCAGTTCAGGTCATACTACAGCATTTTTTTTTTATTTCACTCACCTGTATAGACCTTTTTCATAAATGGCGGCTGATTTGTTATTCTTTTCAATATATGTTAATTAGCCCTACTAACCTCATTTCAGAGTAAAAATTCTTTTGAATTTTGCACATGCTGACGAGGCTAGTAAGGCTAATTTTCAAGCCCATTGACCTATCAAATGGCCGATAAAAGATCATGTGCAGTGGTTTTATATCAGATAAAACCTTCTCCTTATTAGTATGCGGTGTTTAATGTTTTTCTAGTATGCTAATTTCCAATGTCACAAAAGCATCATTGTTATGAACTCTCTTGACAGGAATGTTTTATCGGATCTAAAACCACTCGGCTGCACCTCCTGGTTTTAAATCCTAATGAAACACTGCTACTCGTGTTTTAAACATTACATAAGGTCACAACTGATGCTTCCAGATTCTGCTGAATAGTTCAGTCTTTAACTGATACTAATTAAAAGAAGGCCTTTATCCTGGGCACATATTACTGGCACCTTACCTTGCACAAGAGCGTGGATCCTCACACACACAGTTTATGAGCCTCACATGCATGTGAGGTGAGAAAAAAAAGCATCTCTCCCCAGTCGCCCTCTCTGTTTAATACACTCGCTCCAGACCTTTCATTCAAAGACCGCGCCAATCATGCATATGACAGACCAACGAAAAAAATACAACTTTTTTGAACTCTTATATGCATGTGTCCAAATAAAACAACAAAAATAAAAGATATACTGTTTTGTTGCAGTTTAATGTTCATACCTCCTTTTGTTCTAGAACTTGTGTCAGACAGAGCTGCTCCATGTTGCAGCATCGTGTGCTGCACAAGAAGGCTTTTCCCAACGTTTATCACCTACAAACAAAGATGTGGTGAGTATAATGATTGAGTGCACTAATGACAGGAACTTAGTTTCTTGGCCTACTCAGGTGGCTGAACAAAGACACGCTTATGATTGGTCAGTTTGATTGAGCAAGTGTCTCCATAGGCCTTTATCACACGGCGGCCATGTTGAGTCTCAGGAGAATAAAAAGCTTTGTTTTTGCACGGCAAGCCTCGCACTGAATGCGCATCTGGCCAAGGCTTGCTGTGCGGAAACAAAGCTTTTTATTCCACCCGAAACTCAACATGGCCGGCGAGTGACAAGAGTCTATTGTAATCCAGAATTGCAGAAAAGATTGTTCTTTGGTGGCTGATGTTTCGATAGCCATCATGAACAGACATCATCTTCTGACCATTAGGTCCACACAATCCACAGCTTTTACACGTATAAAAGATTCTGATGTCAAGGAAGAGGTGTTTCTGTAATAAATGGCAACCTGATCACAGGTTTCTCCTACTTCTCTTGGAAATGAGTGCTTTACATGTAATACACGATCACTTGTCAGATACTGTACACACTGCAAAGGTCAGATTCTACCCTTACTCCTGTCGTCTGTCGAGAAACAGTATTGATTGGCACTCAGCACGTAAACCTGTCTCGCCATTTGTGCATTCCTGATGTGACTACCGGTAAATTCTGATTGGTTCATGCTAGCGAGATAACATCCCTGTTGCTAACGGAATAACGGATGGTTTGAATGAATGCGTGATGTTCTCTATTGTCCAAGATATTAATAATTAACCAATTTTACGGAAAGTTGTTAAATCGAGCATTTGAAAATTAACAGCAGACACATTTTTTTGTTCTTCACAGCCTGCACTTGACGTGACCATTCAGGACGGGCCTGGGCCAGTCACCAAGGCACTGTGGAAATTGTTGCAAGATTTCAGAAGCTCATCTGGTAGTACTTTAAACCCAAAGCAACTGTTCGGAGAGATTTGCAAAAAGTATGGTAATATTTCTTAAACTGCTGATAATTGAATACCTTTCATATTTTTCTTTACCCCTTGAAATGTAGCCAAAAGAAATTGTTTTGTTGTTGTTTTGTTTTTTCCCAATGAAATTCAAATGGGGGATTTCACCTGAACTTTCGGTTACCAGTAATTTGAAGGAAAGAAAAATCTTGTTTACGGTCTCAGGTCTGCCACCTTGTTATTTGCTGCAAACGTCCTATTATCACAAAACTGATGTGAGTATACGTTTGTTCCTATTAAGGGCTACAAGATTCAGGGGATACAGACAGCAAGACAGCCAAGAATTACTGCGTTATTTGTTGGACTCCATTCAGATTGAAGAGCTTAAGGTAATTCATCTGAAGTGCTACTTTAACTTTAACACAGTAGCCGCACTGTGATTTTAACCGTAGGCTAAGTGATTTCCAGTGTACAACATACATGAAGAATATTGACTCAATAGGTAGAGCACCGAACTGCTGAGCGGGAGGTCGCGCGGGCTCGAAAACCCGGCCGAGCCCAACTCGAAAGTGCTGCCTTTGTTTTAACATCTGCAAATGGTTAGAATTTCACGTAGCTCGGATGGCGACGTGGAAATGGCGGTCCCGTTTTCAATTGTAGGTCATAAAAGAACCCGCACTTTATCACGAATTCTGGCTGTGACCACACTCAGTGCAAGCATGTGGTCGGCATGGCGTGATTCTCTGAAAGGCATCTGAGTGAATGAGACCACAATTCTGTTTAAGTCAGTTGGATTTGCCGAGTGTTGGGAAACAGTTCTAGAACTTAGAACTCTGGTTGACGTACGTGAATTGTCACCTTAAAGTCAATTTACTAGGCGTCAAATAAACTACCGTTTGGTTTCTGTTGCATTTTGAAACGATACCAAGGGGAGAACAGTAATGGTTTTTCTTGCTTTGATTTGTTAGCGAGTTAAGAGAGCTATCCTGAAAAGTTTCGGTGTGTGTAGTGAAGACGACTCCAAGATGCTTGACGACAACAAACGAGCGCAAGTGAAAGGTGAAGCCTCTCATACTGTAATGTTTGGGTGCTTTTTACATAAAAGTAACTCTGTTGTGAATGTGTGCCGCTGGCACTAAGGACACAAATGATGGGGGGGCTCAGTGGGAAATTCATGGGCTCAAAGATAATTCTCTGATGCATCATATGATTAACATGATTTGGAATTTTGCATTTCAAGCTGTATTATTTTCCTTCGTCGTAAAACCTGTACAGGAAGCTGGGCATAATGTGAAATTCATCCGCACTTCTTTGTGGCCGAGCTTCTTCAACACAGTCATGTTTTTATTCTGACATAATGTAGACTATAATAACAGATGCACAGTTTACCACGAGGAGACGAAAAATTGATTTTATTCGTACTTCATCAAAATAACAGTATCGGCTCCGCTGCCGTTAAAAACAGAAAAAGTCATCAAATTTGGAAGAAGGATATCTTTGTGGTACGGTTCAACCCAAACAGTCCCCGTTTTGCCCTATTAAAAATTGCTTTGTAGTGTTCGTCTTCTCTGTCGGTAACTGTTCAAAGCGTCTTTTGATTTCGGAGGTTTGACGGGAGAAAATGGTTTCATCTTCTACGACAATCCAGAGTCAGTCTAGTCTGGGAAATTGCAACCACATCTAGATCTGGAGCATTCACGAACGCCCACTAAATGTCCCACTGAATTGCTGCCTGGAGTGACGACAGGCAAATTTTTTCATATGTCACCTAAAGTTAAATAACAAAATTAATCCATCGAGACTCGGCCATCCGGTTTCCCACATTTGGATTGGCAAGGGCGTCAACTGAATGATCAATTGAATTGTTATTGCATTTGTCTTTATCCAGAGTATGGTGCTTGCGTTGAGGCACCGCTGATTGACAGCGTGTTTGCCGGCAGATTCGTGAGCATTGTGATATGCCGTCAGTGCCAGCAGGTTAGTTACCAGGCTTTTTTGGCCTTTTTTTTATTACATTTCTAACTTAGTTCCATGGCTTAGAGGAATGTACTATTCATCCATGAACCTCGAAGTGGTTTCTCTCGTTTTATTTTCTCTAAGGCTCGGAGCCAAATGGGAATTTTTGGTATTGAAATCAGTTGCCATTACAAGAACGGCGAGTGTTCTAACTAAAGTTGAGTTTAAATCTATATCTCCTTCCGGGTCAGTAATTGTAATTTTCTGTTACAGGAATTCAAAGTAGAGGAAACATTCCTGGATTTGTCTTTACCACTAACAGCACCACAGCAGGTATGAGTACCGTCTTAATAACTATCACTTATCAGTCACTTAAGCATCTGTCGATCAAAGAAACACTGTTGCATAAAAAAAGGTGTTTACAGGACTGAAATGTGGCATTTACACTTGCACGAGTTATTTCTTGTGACTCTGTTCATTTACATTAGAGCTGTTTTCAACTAAGTGTCGCAAAACGAACATTATTACGCTGTCCAATCACAACAAACGCAAGAAGCGCAATGAACCAATCAGAACGCGAAGAAAATGTATGTAATCGGCGTAAAGTGCAGGTAAACGCGAGCGAGAAGGACACGATTGGTTTTGGTTTTGCTTCTCATTGGTTCAGAACGTGGCGCGAGTTTTACTTTCAAATTACAGAGCGCAGTGGAGTACAACCAAAGGAAACGCGAAATTACTTTCGTTAATCAATTGAAACCGCTCTGTGCCAGTCAAGAATCTCATACCAGTGCTAGCTCATTGAGGCAGGTAGCTGTACAGGATCAAGATTGTCATTGTTGTTAACTTTCCAGTACCAATATGGCAGTTTGTTGCTTACTCCTTTTATCTCGTACCGATTTGGGGAGTGTTTAGGCTAAACAGCCGGAATCTTGTATTAGCAGTTGGCAATACGATACTCTCTCATTTCATTAATTACTGTAAAATTCCGAAAATTGTCTTACCCAAAAAATAGCCCCCTCAAACCTCAGAAGCAAATAAACCGTCCCGAAAATAAGTCTATGGGCTGTTGGGGGTGAACCATTTTTTGGCTGGTAGACTGCAAAACCGTCGGTTTTTTTTTTCTCTTGAGATTCACGGCAGGGACACGCGGATGGCCAAAAGAGTGATCATGACCTCGCGAGGCGCGAAGTGTTACAAGCGTGGATTCTCACGCGCGAGCTTCACATCCACGCAGGATGTGTGCGACAATCTCACTTTCCACTTTGTTGCTCACTCCAGAGGTTCCCTCCCGAGAACCTCGCGGGTTCGCACGACTTACGAGCTGGCTTTCAATCGATTGAGCTTAGTGTTTTATACTGGTCCAAGCTAGTTTCACTACCAATCTTTGTCAAGCCTAGCATCACACCCCATCTCCGCGAAAACAAATCATTCCCGAAAGATAACCCCCTGAAAGCTCCTTTGAACGAATCTTACTTTATCATGCAGGAATCGTGGAACTTCAAAGTTTTCACTGGCGGAAAACAGAATCCAAAATCACCCAGGTCTCCGGCTAAAAACAACGATGAGTCGGAAAATCTCAAAAGCGGGGACGCAGAGTCTGAAACAGACGGCAAGGGAAAGCATCCGAGTAAACATCAGCTGAAATCGGCCAAAAGAGCTGATAGGGTATGTTATGAATACTATCGCGGAGATCACCTCTCTAATTGGAATTGAAAGATTGCTAGTCGAAGTGCACACATCAACACGGGTAGGTTTGTACTAGGAAGCTTCCCGTAAATTTTAATAGTTTTTTGAAATTTCTCCAAAATCCTAGCGTATAGATTTGAAATTAGTCTTTGATCCAAGTTCAAGTTTGATTGAATTCTTGCCAAAGTGATTTAGTCATTCATGAGGACAAAATCGGAAATCACTTCGGCGAAGGAGGTTTGGTAATGTATCTCAATTATCATAAGATTTGGTGAACTTCTACCTTGAATATTTCACAGAATTATTATAATTGGTTTGAGCAGCTATATCAGATGCTCGATAGAGTGATTCATCCGATTTCGAAACACCTCGAATTTGCTTTAAAAGAAAAAAAAAAAAAAAAGACTCGGCTGCGCTTTTGTGTTTTTCAATCCACTTTTCAGTGTTGGAAATCGGATGAAACACACTACCTCGTGTATGGTAAATCACTCCTGATACGGAGTTGTAATCTTCCTTCCTTCCTTCCTCCCTTCCTTCCTTCCTTCCTTCCTTCCTTCCTTCCTTCCTTCCTACCTTCCTTCCCTTCTTCTTTTGTACGTTATGTTTAAAAAACGAGCTAAATCCCGATAAAACACGTCCTGATAGATTTTTTGAACGGCTTCAAAACATTTCTGGAAAAGCGTGTGTCAAGAGAGTTCATGCTTTTGTGAACGTTGGACTGATTAGCATACAAGAAAAACATTAAACACCTCATACTAATAAGAGGAGGTTTTATCGGGTTTTAAAACCACCGCACGTGATGTTTTATCAACCATTTGATAGGTCAATTGGAATATGAATTATTAATGAGTTTTTGAATTGATAATTAACAGTGGTTAATTTCTTTGTAGAAGAAAGGGAAAAAGGGCAAAGGCCATGGAAAGGGAGCAAAAGGTAAAACTGCTCACGAAGCAGTGGATAACAAGAAATCAAACAAGGATGATGATGATGAAGAAGAAGAAGGACAAGATGAAGAAAAGGAGAAAGATGCAAAAGGGGAAGACGATGAACTCGACAAGATGAACGTGTCTGATTTGGATGCCAGTGATAATGAACAAGAGCACAAGCTAAACGAAGGAGTTGCGATCGACAAAAACAGTGCAACAGAGTTACCGATTGATGCTAGTGATAAGGGATCTGAAGAGATGCCTGATAATGATGCTTGTGTGGAAGATGAGAAGAGCAGCTCGCAACAGTCGCGAGAGATGGAAGAGGTTTTCAAGGCTAGTAATTTAGAAACAAACAATCAAGAATGCGAAGGAGAATCTCTTGATGACGAAAACGCAGTTTCATCGATGGACATTTCAAATAGTGGAAGCAACGAAATCATTTCGTCGAAGTGTAATTCAGACAATGTGCAAAGAAATACAGAAGACCTAGATGAGAACGAACCCTGCCCGAGTCACCATGTTAATCGGCTTTCATCGACAGTGACTAGTGATTCTAAGGCAGAAAAGGAAGACCAGCATTCTCACGATGAACCGGAATTGAAAGAAGTCATTGAAAGTGATGAAAGTGTTTTGTCGCGCAAAGATAAAATTGTTGAAGGAATCGTAAACCTGACTTTAAACGCTAGTTTGGAAAAAGAGGACAATGATTTTCAAAGGGAAGGCGTTTCCAAAAACTCATCGTTGGATTGTACATTTGATTCGAGAGGTGGTGATTTGTCGTCATCGAATTGTGCGAAAAATAGTTTGAAAGACGGCACTGTTGTGTTTGAAAGGAGAGAGGATGAAAGTCTTGTTCCAACGGAAAGCCTACCTGGAGGTAACTCTGAAACTGCGTCTGTAAACGAGAAAGACTCTTCCACCAGTATCGCCACCACAGAGGGTTCTTTAAACGGAGTGGAAGGGGATGCAATCAAATCACAAACGAACCAACCCGAAGCAGAGCTTGTGAAAAATGACGAATATCTTGAACAAGGAATAGAAATTACAGAAAATCAAGAACCTTGCACCGATTCTTCTTCAGGAAATGAAACACAAGAAACAGGGAATGCAACAATAAAGAGTGAAGGAATTCCTGAAGAGAGTGAAACCGATTCTGAGGATGAACATGAACATGAACATGATTCGGGAGCCAACAAGACCCTAACACTACAGCCTGCCTATCACCCCTCCCCTGGGGAGTGCTCTGTCATGTCCTGTTTAAGCCAGTTTTGCGCCTCTGAGTTGTTGGATGGTAGCAATAAGTTTGCTTGTGAGGAGTGTAGCAGGAAGGTGCGGCGTTTGAATACATCCAACGCGACTGAGAGGGAGAGAAACAGTGGTGACGAGGAGGATGATAGCGATGAAGGTGAGTGAACTCTTTGTCTTCTGGTAATATTATGAAAAGGGCAAAAAAAAATTATGAAAAGGACTGCAGCGTGACAAGTTGGTTGCGCTAGTTTGGAAGGAAGAAATTAGATTAAACAAACAAACAAACAAACAAACAAACAAAACAACACGAAATGCGAAATATTGCACCCACACTCCCGCTGTCTCCACAAACGCCCCTTCTCGCACCAGTAGCCATAATTCTTTTTGGCACTTAGAACGTTCGGACCATGTTCGAGACAGGAAAGGACAGGAAATAGAGTTTAAATGTAGGTGGGCTTATAAGGGAAAGGGAATTATGTCAGCCCAGTCTAGTAGGACAGGAAGTAGTCGATTGACTTAGGAGCCATGCTTTTTTGGAGCGAAAGGAGTTAAATCAGTTATGGAGTCTGTTGAACGATTTCGTCCTTACGCTCTCATTACTCCCCTTCCCCACCCCACCCCCCCCCCCCCCTCCTTCTTCTCCTCCCTGGAAAAATGGAAAATGGAAAAATCAAGAGGAAGATCTTATTTAAAAAGTGTGAAGAACGAAATGCCTTTTAGATCGTGGATCGCTTTTTTTCTGTTTCCTCCTTTCTGTCTTATCCCCTCCAAGGAGGTAAGTAAAAGTAAGTAAGTAACTGAATTTGAGTGTCAGTCATTCTGGCGTCAAGACACAAATTGGTGACACTATAATGAAAGGTAAAGCATCGTTAAAAGTTCAAGTATAAGCTACACACTACTTAGCCTCCTAATTAACAAAGTAAGATTGATATTAAATTGTAGTACAAGGATGTTTTATCGAATTCTTAAAAGAAAATCACAGACTTAAACAGATACTTAAATTACAAATGACAGAGCCTCCTTAATCTACTTGTTGTCCATGAATAGCAGTTCTCTTGGTTTTCTCTAATCTTTTTCGATTCAGACGAATGTAAAGGCGCCAAGGCTGCAAAGAGCAAGGAATCTAAAGAGCAGATCGTCTACACAGTTGCCACCAAACAGCTGCTGATATCTCTTGCTCCTCCTGTACTCACTCTTCATCTGAAGCGCTTCCAGCAGGCGCGCTTCACTCTTCGAAAACTCACCAAACACGTGGACTTCCCTCTGGAACTTAACCTGGCGCCGTTTTGCAGCAGAAGTGGAAGGGTGAGTGAAACCAGTGACATACCGATCCTCGTTTGGTGAGGGACTCGTTTAGTCGTCATAAATGTAGTGCGAGGATGGTCTCGAATGTTGAAGGTGTCGACATCATCAAAACAACGGACGGGTTTGTACTATGATGCCAAACATAATACGCTCATCGCTCTGCTGCTGGGCCACCCATCCACCCTCAATCAATCAATCAATCAATCAATCAATCAATCAATCAATCAATCAATCAATCAATCAATCAATCAATCACAATCAATCGGTCAATCAATCAGTCAATCAGTCAGTCAGTCAGTCAGTCAGTCAATCAATCAATCAATCAAAATTTACTCACCCCACAAATACAAAATACAAACAGAAAAAAAAACCATGACACTGTTACACACGGGCACAGAAAAAAAAAGTGGTGACGAAGCCTAAAAAGAAACCACAAGGCTTACACTAGTAAGCTTTCTCGTTAGAAATGTTACAGGTTATAATTAATTGCTTAGGTAATACAAGACGGGTAATGAAAAGATATACAGTCAACTCCCCTTATTGCGGACGCCCTCGGGACCGTGAGTTAGTGTCCTTAATAGCGAGAGTCCGCAATAGCGGGAATTTATTTCAGCCACACGTCTGTAGTTTATTCATGCAGGAGATTTAGCTGTTGTCCGTATTATCGGGGTGTCCGTAATAGCGAGGTGTCCGCAAGGCGAGAGTTGACTGTAGAGGAAAAATATTTACGTGGAAACAAGATTTACAAGGAATACAAACTTCTCCAAGTTTTAGGTCGTTACGCTTACTTAAAATATAATGTAGCTGGATTGTAAGCCTAGCTGGAGAGATTTCAGTTATCGTATTTCCCTCAATTGGAGCGTGAGTGATAAGATCTTTTTTCGTTGAGCTCTTTAATGGTGAACCTTTGCCTATGGAGACTGATTGACACGAAGTTGAAATCGTTTGATTGACTGACTTCAGGAATTGATTGATTGATTGATTGACTGCCTGTCTGACTGATCGCGCGACTGACTGACTGCAGTGATTGATTGACTGATCTACTACTATATTGCCTGCCTGCCTGACTGACGGACTGAATGACCGACCCACCAACCGACCGACCGACCAATCGACCGACCGACCGATTGATTGATTGATGATTGATTGACTGACTGACTGACTGACTGACTGACTGACTGACTGACTGACTGACTGACTGATCGACTACTCACTGAACGGAAACTGCTTCGCGATGTGTTTTACTATGATTCTTTATTTCTTCCCAGACTCGCGCCGATTCAGAAGGACAAGTGCTGTATTCACTCTATGGTGTCGTTCAACACAGCGGCAACATGAACAGTGGCCACTACACAGCTTACGTGAAGGTCAGCGAGCCGCCAGTGAAGGGTCTTTATGACAGGGTCACCAACATGAGTGAATTGACAGATTTCATCACGAACATGTGGACCGGAAAGACAGAGGCGAAGCAGCGTAATTCCAGATGTCGTCACGAGCCTGCATCAGATGGCCAGTGGTTTCACGTTAGTGATTCTAGCGTTAGCTCAGTGCCAGAGACTAGAGTGCTCAAGAGCCAGGCGTATATGTTGTTTTACAGACGGCTACCGCTCTGCAGCAGATGACGAGGGCATGATTATTTATTTAGCTGTAAGAGAATAGATAGGCTCTTGTGGCCGATAGACCGGCTGTATCTTTGAAAAGCTTTATTTTTACTGGACCCTTATAACCTGCAGCTGCATTGTTT
This sequence comes from Pavona decussata, assembly GCF_977016875.1. Lineage (NCBI taxonomy): Eukaryota > Metazoa > Cnidaria > Anthozoa > Scleractinia > Agariciidae > Pavona > Pavona decussata. The sequence goes on from NW_028145579.1 coordinate 713,902, forward strand.
TTTAGGCTGGGAGCATTGTTCTGTTGTTCTTACTTTTGTCCTCTCGACCAACCATGTAAGAGGTTGTAAAAGGTGCAGGTCCGCCCCCCCCCCCCCCCCCTTATAGCTTGTTCGAGCTTGTATCCAGCTAGCTTGTTCTTTTTGTTCGACTACGAGTAGTCGAACGAGAAGCCACACCTCGCCTTCTCATCCACGCTTCATGTTTCTGCTCGGCAGTTGACTTTCAAGGAGTCCCGCTTTAGGGCAGTCGTACTAGAAGGACGCGCGAGCGCGCGAGAACATCGCCTGTTGCGTGTATGTGCCGTTGGAGAGGCTCCCCAGCTGCGCGTCGCGTTTCCACGCGACAGGCAATTTTTGCATTCGCTGGAGTGTTCTTCGTACTTCAGTAAAAATTCTTGAGCGAAAAAAAAGATACTGCCCGCAGCCTAGCCTTTGCTTAGAAATTTCGCTTTCTTTTTGAGAACAATGGACCCAAAACATAACCGGCATCCTGGAGGTCAAACAAATAAAAGAGAAACCTACGTTTCTCCGCCTAGGTTATTTTCGTTTTCCATTGCGTTTCATGGTACTAATTGCATAGCGTTTTAATGCAGAAAACAAGAAGGAAAGCATAGTATTACAAATGAATACCAGAGAAAAGTGTTTCAAATATTGAAGATTTATATTTTGCCTTGCTTTGTAATAAGCCCAGGCTACCAGTATTGTTTACACTTTGTTTTTGTTCTCCGGTTTTTGAATACTACTTTTGAATACTACTACTTTCAATGAGAAAATTAATGTTGAAGCTGATCGGAGTGTTAATGCTCCATCTCTCTGTCATTAATATCTAAACATCATTACGTTATATGGAGGTCAACTAGAAAATCGGATGGTTAGCTTGGCCTCCATCCTCAATCGCTACCGCAAAATTATTCAACATAAATTAAACGAAATTTTACCACAACAATCTTTCTAATTAATTATGAGGAAATAAAGGTTGTTGTTGTTGTTGCTGTTGTTTTTAATTTCAATTTCCTTCAGTTTCTTTTGTGACTGCAGTACACTCCCCTTTCTTGATATCGACTATGTGGAATGTTTACCGTAATTTACTACTGGCTGT
>NW_028145579.1:722500-730000 GCF_977016875.1 Pavona decussata
CTGCGGCGGGGATTTCCATGAAAATTTGTGAAAAAGTTATCAATTCTTTTAAAGTAACGATAATGTTCTGCCATTCCAAAACCACTAACCATGACGCGTACCGGTAACATCATGGATCGGAGTGGTGTAACCAGAGAGACACCCTGGGGTGTGCGGCACTTTTATCTTCTCCAGCATTAAAAATGCCGCAGGCAAATCTCCTGGGACTTTAGGTACCCTTGATAACGGAACTAAGAATTCAAAACGAAAAGAATGAAATAAGACAACGAGTGAACTAATTTTTAGTTCGACTTTAACGCGTCATTTTTGTTTTAAAGGCAACGAAGAAACTCAAATGTATGCACCTTTAATGGTCAGGCTCTTGCCCGGGGGGGGGGGGGGGGGGTACTCCAAACAAAATTGGGTAGGGGTGTGCGGCCCGCTTCCCAAAACCCTTACCCTATTTATGACCAAAATCTGCGATTTTCCCTACCCTATTTATGACCTGAAGTAGCTTCTTCTAAAAAAAAAAAACGAACCCAGGACTAGAGTGCAAAAATCCATACCCTATTTATTACCAAAATGGCGGCAAAAGGCTAAAATTGATACCCTATTTATGACCAAAACAGCCGAAAAACCATACCCTTGGCGCCGCACATACCTATATAGCCCATAAAAGGGAGTACCCCTCCCCCCCGGGGGGGCTCTTGACACTTTTATTTCTGTTACAAAAAGTTGCGCATGTAAGGACAAGTTCTACGACGATTGACAGCCTAGGACTACTCAAGTTAAGGCTAATAACAATGATATTACCATGTACACGTATATTATGATCATGCGGATGAGTGAAGTCCAGTTTGAGATGACGTTGACTGACATTTCGACAACCCGAGCGGAAGTCATCTTCAGATTGTCGAACGTCAGTAGATGGTATAAATGTCTCTGGTTGTTGACCTGATTGTTCTGAGAAGTCGAGATGTTATTGGTCGTTTCTCAGTAAGCCGTGATGTTATTGGCTGTGAAGACTGTTAAAAAGTGATTGGTGCGTTTCCATCCGTCTTTTGTTAGTCAAAAGTCCGTTGGTGTATTGTTAGTACATTTGTCTATTGTTTGTCTGTTTAATTTGTTGTTGTTGTTATTAATAAGTCGTTTCTAAGATTCAGGTATAGTTGTAGGCAACGGTTGAGTGGCGTTTGTTCTAAGTTAGTATACCAGCTTTCCAGAGTGAGTCGTTCATAATAGTTTCTACTGTAGGTAACACACATGGCAGAGCCCCAGTCGATTCTGTGGTTCGTTTGTAAATGTCTAGCCTGTTCCAGCCTCCTAGAGAGATGCGCGAAGAAGAGTGCGAGGGTACGAAAACGAGGGGGGAATAAGGGAGTAATCGAAACCCGTGACAATGAAAAGTTTGACATTTTGACATGTTGACACATTTTGGAAAAAGTGGGTGGCATGAGGTGTTTAAGAAAATGATTACAGGCTCCTCTTCTTTCCCTCTTTTTCTCTCCCCCATTCCCCCCGCGTTTTCGTCCCCTCGCACTCTCCTTCGCGCATCTCTGTAGCAGCCTGGAACAGGCTAGTAAATGTCGATGTGTGGCTACTAGGAATTGTCTTTCCTGGCGTTTTCCTTAACTTAACTATTCAGTACAGTTTACCTTTGGACTTGGCTGTTTTCGATTCCTCTTCCATCATTTCGGGTGAGATTTCTTCTTGGAGCACAACCTGCGCAAACATCAATAAAGAGGAACAAGTTATGATATAAACCAACTAAAATAAAAAAAAAAAGTCGCCTAAGCAGTTTTCAATTTAATAAAGCCTGTACCTCGCCTTTTACAGCAGACATTCTTGCACAACGATATGGTGCAAACCTCTCGCCTGATTGTTTTAAAACTGGATACTGAGAAATATATCGATGCACGCACTTTCGAGATTAAAAAGCTTGTGGCAACATTAATCCTATGTTTAAGTTTTGTGTCATTTGTCTTGTGATTTGTGACAATATGCATGGGACTGCTTTGATCGTACCTTGTGATAACTGAGAGGTAGAGTTTTTAGTGTTATATTACAAAGGTTGCCCGCCTAGACCCGTTTGTGAGCGATGCAACGGTTAGAAAGCTGAATACTCGTTTAGAGCAGGCCAGAAACTTCCAAACTCGGACTTTCGAGGGTAAAACGATTATGGAAGTTTCTCATTTAAATTGCATGTTAGTTAACGTTGATTGATCGGATTTTGTGTTGGTTATCATACGATGACATTGGAGTAGTGCATCTCACCAGATGAAGATTCCTCTCCTTAAAATTTTACAATGAAATAAAATTGTGAAGTGTAATGTTAGGATTCCGGTGACGAGTGAAACCCTTAAAAATCCTGCCTAATATAAATAAAAGTAGATACATCAAGTCAGTACTGTCGACTTAATAAAAGATTTTAATTTTTCAAAGTCCTTTTTCTTGGAGTCCAGTTAGAAGCCGACTCGTGGCAAGTCTAACTTGAAACCAATACTAGAAATCAAAGTTGCACAAAATGAAGCAATGCCAGAAGTATAGTAGCCTCCCACGCACTCGTTTTTAGGGGAATCATATTAGCTCCTCCTAACGTCTCATCCTGAAAAACAACTGCGTGGTAGGCTAGAAGCATAGTTGTTGATCCTAAAAGCACATCAAAAGTACATCTTTTAAGATGTACTTTTCGGATTAAAATACCAGGAGACATCAAAAAAAATTTTCAGCATAATCGCCGCCTTAGGGTGCCGGTGATGTAGCCTGTCCCCAGACGTTTAGATTCTGTGTAAAATATTGAGCGCACGAAAACTGACGAGAAGTGACTCCCCTCCTAATTATTTGAAAACTTAAGCGGCGACGATAACGCCAAAGAAAAATTTGCTTGATAATATAAAGTCTACCGTCATTCGTACTACTTGGCAATAATTTCAACTCGTTGAACTTCGACAGAAACGGCGACTGAACAACCCAGGATTCGCCGGAAATGACTAATTGGTAGCAGTAGCGTTCAAGTAAAAATTAAATTTGGTCATTTCAGGTCGTTGCTTTAAAGAGGATGGCAAAAAAAATTACCAAAATTTAAAACGCATACGCAGAGCAATTTTATTGGCTCATTAAGCGTTTTATTTTGTGGCGTTGTCGTCACCGTATCCGCGTTGCATAAGTACACACACTGACAAATCTACTATTAAAAGTACAAGCTCCGAAAATTCTTGCGTGTCGGAAGTTAAAGAGTATGTACGAACAATCTACTGAAAAATCTTAACTCAAATAAAAAAAAAAAGTCGCCTAAGTAGATTTCGATTTACAGCCTGTACCTCGCCTTTTGCAGCAGACATTCTTGCACAACGATATGGTGCAAACCTCTCGCCTGATTGTTTGAAAACTGGATACTGAGAAATATATCGATGCACGTACTTTCGAGATTAAAAAGCTTGTGGCAACATTAATCCTATGTTCAAGTTTTGCGTCATTTGTCTTGTGATTGTGACAATACGGGACTGCTTTGATCGTACCTTGTGATAACTGAGAGGTAAAGTTTATAGTGTTATATTACAAGGGGTTGCCCGCCTAGACCCGTTTGTGAGCGATGCAACGGTTAGAAAGCTGAATACTCGTTTAAAGCAGGCCAGAAACTTCCAAACTCGAACTTTCGAGGGTAAAACGACTATGGAAGTTTCTCAGTAAAATTGCATGTTAGTTAACGTTGCATGATCGGATTTTGTCCTGGTTATTATACGATGACATTGAAGTAGTGCATCTCACCAGATAAAGATTCCCCGACTTAAAATTTTATAATGAAATAAAATTGTGAAGTGTAATGCTAGGATTGCGGTGACGAGTGAAACCCTTAAAAACCCTGTCTAATATAAATAAAAGTAGATACATCAAGTTAGTATTGTCGACTTGATACAAGATTTTAATTTATCAAAGTCCTTTTTTCTTGGAGTCCAGTTAGAAGCCGACTCGTGGCAAGTCTAACTTGATACCAATTTTAGAAATCAAAGTTGGACAAAATAAACCAATACCAGAAGCATAGTTGTTGATCCCAAAAGTACATCTTAATACTAGGAGACATCCAAAAAAATTTTCAGCATGTTCGCCGCCTTAGGGTGCTGGTGATGTAGCCTGTCCCCAGACGTTTAGATTCTGTGGAGCGACGTGAAAAATATTGAGCGCACGATAACTGACGAGAAGTGACTCCCCTCCTAATTATTAAGAAACTTAAGCGGCGACGATAACGCCAAAGAAAAATTTGCTTGAAAATATAAAGTTTACTTTATTCGTACTACTTGGCCATGATTTCAACTCGGTGAACTTCGACAGAAACGGCGACTGAACTACCCAGGATTCGCCAGGAATAAAATTGGTAGGAGTGGCGTTCAAGTAAAAATTAAATTTGGTCATTTCTGCGGGGTGTTGTTTTGAAGAAGATGGCAAAAAAATTTACCAAAATTTAAAAGACACACGCAGAACGATTGCATTTGCTCATTAAGCGTTTTATTTCGTGGCGTTGTCGTCGCCGTTTCTGCGTTGCATCTGAGTACACACCGGCTGACAAATCTACTATTAAAAGTACAAGCTCCGAAAATTTTTGCGTGCGGTATAAATGAACAATCTACTGAAAAATATCAACTAAAATTTAAAAAAAAGTCGCCTAAGTAGTTTTCGATTTACAGCCTGTACCTCGCCTTTTGCAGCAAACATCCTTGCACAACGATATGGTGCAAACCTCTCGCCTGATTGTTTGAAAACTGGATACTGAGAAATATATCGATGCACGATCTTTCGCGATTAAAAATTTTGTGGCAACATTAATCCTATGTTCAAGTTTTGTGTTATTTGTCTTGTGATTTGTGCACGACAATATGGGGGTGTTTTGATCCTACTTTGTGATAACGGAAAGAAAATCTTTTAAGTGTTATATTACAAGGGTTGCCCGCCTAGACCCGTTTGTGAGCGTTGCAACGGTTAGAAAGCTGAATACTCGTTTAAAGCAGGCCAGAAACGTCGAAACTCGAACTTTCGAGGGTAAAACGATGATGCAAGTTTCTCAGTAAAATTGCATGTTAGTTAACGTTGCATGATCGGATTTTGTGTTGGTTATCATACGATGACATTGGAGTTGTGTATCTCACCAGATGAAGATTCCCCGACTTAAAATTTTATAATGAAATAAAATTGTGACGTGTAATGTTAGGATTGCGGTGACGAGTGAAACCTTAAAAATCCTGCCTAATATAAATAAAAGTAGTACATCAAGTCAGTATTGTCGACTTAATACAAGATTTTAATTTATCAAAGTCCTTTTTCTTGGAGTCCAGTTAGAAGCCGACTCGTGGCAAGTCTAACTTGATACCAATACTAGAAATCAAAGTTGCTCAAAATGAAGCAATGCCAGAAGCAACAATAAAGAGGAACAAGTTATAAAAGAAACCAACTAGAATAAAAAGAAAGTTGTCTAAGTAGTTTTCGATTTACCGCCTGTACCTCGCCTTTTGCAGCAGACATCTTGCAAAACGATATGGTGCAAACCTCTCGCCTGATTGTTTGAAAACTGGATACTGAGAAATATATCGATGCACGCACTTTCGAGATTAAAAAGCTTGTGGCAACATTAATCCTATGTTCAAGTTTTGTGTCATTTGTCTTGTGATTTGTGACAATATGGGACTGCTTTGATCGTACCTTGTGATAACTGAAAAATAATGTTTTTAGTGTTATATTACAAGGGTTGCCCGCCTAGACCCGTTTGTGAGCGATGCAACGGTTAGAAAGCTGAATACTCGTTTAAAGCAGGCCAGAAATGTCCAAACTCGAACTTTCGAGGGTAAAACGATGATGGAAGTTTCTCAGTAAAATTGCATGTTAGTTAACGTTGCATGGTCGGATTTTGTGTTGGTTATCATACGATGACATTGGAGTAGTGCATCTCACCAGATGAAGATTCCTCTCCTTAAAATTTTATAATGAAATAAAATTGTGAAGTGTAATGTTAGGATTGCGGTGACGAGTGAAACCTTAAAAATCCTGATTAATATAAATAAAAGTAGATACATCAAGTCAGTACTGTCGACTTAATACAAGACTTTAATTTATCAAAGTCCTTTTTCTTGGAGTGCAGTTGGAAGCCGACTCGTGGCAAGTCTAACTTGATAACAATACTAGAAATCAAAGTTGCACAAAATGAAGCAATGCCAGAAGCATAGTTGTTGATCCCAAAAGTACATCTTAATACTAGGAGACATCCAAAAAAAATTTCAGCATGTTCGCCGCCTTAGGATGCCGGTGACTGTAGCCTGTCCCCAGACGTTTAGATTGTGTGTAAAATATTGAGCGCACGAAAACTGACGAGAAGTGACTCCCCTCCTAATTATTAGGAGACTTAAGCGGCGACGATAACGCCAAAGAAAAATTTGCTTGAAAATATAAAGTCTACCGTCATTCGCACTACTTGGCCATAATTTCAACTCGTTGAACTTCGACAGAAACGGCGACTGAACGACCCAGGATTCGCCGGGAATGACTAATTGGTAGCAGTAGCGTTCAAGTAAAAATTAAATTTGGTCATTTCAGGTCGTTGTTTTGAAGAGGATGGCAAAAAAAAAAATTACCAAAATTTAAAACGCATACGCAGAGCAATTTTATTTGCTCATTAAGCGTTTTATTTTGTGGCGTTGTCGTCGCCGTATCTGCGTTGCATAAGTACACACACTGACAAATCTACTATTAAAAGTACAAGCTCCGAAAATTCTTGCGTGTCGGAAGTTAAAGAGTATATATGAACAATCTACTGAAAAGTATCAACTCAAATAAAAAAAAAAGTCGCCTAAGTAGTTTTCGATTTATAGCCTGTACCTCGCCTTTTGCAGCAGACATCCCTGCACAACGATATGGTGCAAACCTCTCGCCTGATTGTTTGAAAACTGGATACTGAGAAATATATCGATGCACGATCTTTCGAGATTAAAAAGCTTGTGGCAACATTAATCCTATGTTCAAGTTTTGTGTCATTTGTCTTGTGATTTGTGACAATATGGGACTGCTTTGATCGTACCTTGTGATAACTGAGAGGTAAAGTTTTTAGTGTTATATTACAAGGGTTGCCCGCCTAGACCCGTTTCTGAGCGTTGCAACGGTTAGAAAGCTGAATACTCGTTTAAAGCAGGCCAGAAACGTCGAAACTCGAACTTTCGAGGGTAAAACGATGATGCAAGTTTCTCAGTAAAATTGCATGTTAGTTAACGTTAGATGATCGGATTTTGTGTTGGTTATCATACGATGACATTAAAGTAGTGCATCTCACCAGATGAAGATTCCTCTACTTAAAATTTTATAATGAAATAAAATTGTGAAGTGTAATGTTAGGATTGCGGTGACGAGTGAAACCCTTAAAAATCTTGCCTAATATAAATAAAAGTAGATACATCGAGTCAGTATTGTCGACTTAATACAAGATTTTAATTTATCAAAGTCCTTTTTCTTGGAGTGCAGTTAGAAGCCGACTCGTGGCAAGTC